>NW_028247198.1:0-15884 GCF_964263255.1 Lissotriton vulgaris
AGAGAGCAGTCGCGGCTGGTGACATTTGAAAGTGGTGAGGCGATTGTGTGAACGTGCGTACTGTGATGGCTGGCGAGGCTAAATGGTGGACAGCGAAACTGGCAGTGTGTGCTGGCTTTGTTGTATAGAGACAACAAAATAGAAGTATAAGGGGTTTATATGAAGACATAACGGGGCTCTATTAATCCAACAACATGGTGTGAGCGCGTGTGCCTCCATCTCTCTCTCTCCTGTACTGCAATTGAGAGATATGCTATTGTCCGCTCCAAAACATTCCCGCTTCGTTGGGGAAAAAGGGCAGCTGGTCCATTTTCTTTCAACCCGTGGCTTTTGACACCATTATTATTTAACGACCACCACGAAGTATGTTTCCATTCACAAATAATTGGATTCCTTGTGTTACAACAGTCATGTAAAGTAAAGATTTGCCTTCCCACGGCGTATTTCATGAGTGAATGAAATGTAGTACAAGCTGCTCCGGTAAAAAAATCTAAAGCAGAAATTTAGACAGTTTTACCCTCCCATGGGAAAAACATTAAATGTATGTGAACGTTATATGTTCCTCTCACACACCACTCTGTTCTCAGTCAGTCTGCATCCAGGGAAATAATTTTCCAAACAGACTAACAGGGTCATCGGTAACAACCTGCTGCTCACTCTGGGTGTCCACATTGATAGGCCGAGCCGAGAACTTTATCTGTCTCCGGCAGCCAGGCTCTTTGCTTGGCCCCACATAGAACAGTCAAACCCCGGTTTGTACATCAGCAGTCTCGGACACTAAGCACCGATATCCGCCCCATGGAAATCACCCGTCATTCAGACCTAGTGCTTCGAGTATTATAAAACGCACAATTGAAATATAAAGACTGACTGCCTCATAATAATAAAAATACATGTAAAAAAAACTTACCTTGGCTTGGCTTGGCTTCCCGCTCTGGCTCTCGAGTCGAGTCCTGTCCCGAGGGCCGAGACTGCAGACTCCCGCGCGCCATCCTGGATTTTTTTGAATCCCTCGTCACCAGTGTCGTCACTGAAGGCTGCAGGCAGCCTCCCTCCCCTCCATGGCAGCCGGCGCTGATTGGTTCGGCCGGCTGCCCTAAATACGTCATGTCTCCTGGTCTGCATGCTGCAGAACGGAGAGTGGGAGGAGGCTTGGGGGAGCGGCTTGCCCACTGTTGCTAATACTGTCTGTTTGGACAGCCTCTCAGGCGGTCCAAACAGTCCGTATTCACAACAGTGGGCAAGCCACTCCCCCAAGCCACTCCCCCCTGCCCTGAGGCTCGACTCGTAAACAGGAAGTAAGTTTGCTGACTGCGTTCTCGCCGTGCGAGAAGGGCAGTCAGAAACAAATGGTAGTTATAAATAAATAACTACCATTTGTTTCTGCCTTCTTCTCGCACGGCGAGAAAACAGGGGGGGCGGCGCCCAAACGCCCCCATGGTAAAACCGCCACTGAGAGAGAGTATGTAGATTGACATATGTTAAGAGAGTGTTCAGATTGTAATGTGATGTTATGTTGTGTTTTATTGTGTTGTGCTGTGTTAAATTATGTTGTACTATTTAGCGTTTTGTTGTGTTCCAATATGCTATGTTATTGTATGTTATGCTATGTTAGTTTATGTAAAGCGAAATTCTGCTGTGTTTTTTGTGTTATGTTTTGCTGGGTTGTGTTGTGTTATTTTTCGATGTATAATACTATATTACGTTGTTATGTAATTTTATGTTATGCCATTATGCGCCCTATCTCCAAAGGCCGCTACATGAATGGGTGCAATGTCCGTATTGTCATCCCGCACGCCTCAAGTGTTACGCGAAAAAGCCCGGTCTTAGGATGTCTCTGGATGCCAGGATACAGGGAGACGGTTTCACAGGTTCGTTGCTGCCGCTGAAAACGATTGCCCTCCCGGTTGTTGCCTTTTAAATCTGCAAATGACGAGAGAATTCATCGGAGATGACCTCAGCATTCTAGGGGATATATCGCGCCAAGACCTTGAAAATAATGCGACTTGCCCTAAATTGTTTTCGCTGTTGTGTCAGAAGCCAGTGTCACTTTTGAAGTAAAGATCTGGCTCGAGTACTGCCGGGACAACCGAAAATCTGCCGAGCTGTTGCGTTCAGGAGCCCGGTAGGTTGAGCAAGAGACATGTTGGTAACTTCACGTGCATGGCATTTGCTTGGCCTAAACCACCCCCGATGCGCGCTCGCGCTGCTGCTTGTTTGCTCCCCAACCAGTTCCAAAGTTGCAAATCCAGTTGAGAGGGGAGATTGTTTTGTGGACACACCATTAATTGAGTGTTGTCAGCAGACATGGACGCTTCTATCCCCCTGTTGTACACAATCCCAGCTGGAGGAGGAATGACAAAGATGTTAACCACATCGCAGCGGCGGCTATTCCGCCACAGCGCTAAGTGGGCGGGGTGGCCGCGCGGCGGCCGCATGCTGGTGACAGAACCGCTCCATCACCAGCCGCGGTTGGGCTGTGCTTGTGACGGAGCGGTTCCGTCATGGCCCCGCCCGCTCAATAGAACGTGCCGCGCAGGCGCGAAATCAGCGCCGTGCAGGCGCGGCGGCAGGGCCATGACGGAACCGCTCCGTCATCAGCACAGCCCAACCGCAGTTGATGACGGAGCGGTTCCGTCATCAGCATCGAACTGGTTAAACAAGTGCGACCGCCGACTTTAAGCACCGGCCTGTAGTCTTCCGAAGCGGTACCTGCGGGGATGACTGGCCATCAGCGACGCTGGATCAGAGTTGCGGGGGGGGGTCTCTAATTCGCACCGGAGCCACAGTTGGAGCGGATTGTGTTGAGCCCCAGGGCCTCGACAGCAGCGGTGCAGCCTGCTCCCTGTGCTGCGGCCGCGCCGTGGAAGAGACCGGCGCCCTTATTCAGCCCCCCCTCCTGTAGACCTGTTATAGTCACAAGTTTATTTATTTATTTATTTATTTTTAGAGTTTTCTATAGCGCGAACTTGAACCGATTAGGTTATCAGAGCGCTTTACATAGTTGTCCTTGTTTATTTAACAACTTGTCAGTTGCGCGCGCCTGCTCTCGTGCGCTATTGTCATTTACTATGTCACTTGTTGTAAATTCATACTTAGCTCTATATGGCTTCTTGGTGTCTTTAGTCCTTTCTTTGTGTCTCTATCTTCTTACCTAGCTGTGTTCTATCTGGTGTGTTGGGGTTCTAGCCCTGGCAGTTGGTGTAATGATGCGCTAAAACGTCACGACGTCACAACAAGCGGACATTTTGTTTGTGTGGTTTCCAAGGCTACAGGATCACAATGCCACGGAGCAAAACTGAAGGAAGACAGGTGGATAGAGTCGGCGGTTGCCACATGCAGTTTATTGTGTGGATGTCATTGTAAGTAAATGCTATCTGACTGTTGTATCTTCATTTTAATTTTTATTCTGAGATTAATTCAGAGCTCCAAAGGATTTCAATGTGTTTGTATGGTACGCAAAAGAAGAGTAAATGGAACACACAATCTCGTTTTAAGGTGTTTGTGAAGAGGATCATGTTCTATTATTCTACACAACAGTGCCATCTTGTGGTATTTGGCGGTATCACCTTTTTGAGTGAAAGTTTCATATTATGCCAGTTTTGATAGGGAATAATTTGCAGGCAAGTGTGGCAGTTAAAACGGAAAAACATGCTTTGTTAAAAGGAATCTCACTGTTCAGAGGTGTGCAATTGAAGAATTTGAACTGACTTTCTCCGTCATTGGTCTTGAGTGAATTTACTGTTTAATGTGTTACGCACCACAAAGCAATGTTTGGTGCGTACCGAGATTCCGATATTTTGGTTTCTAGTCAAAGTGTCACAGAAGGGTTAATGGCAGCCTCCAAACAGAAATTTAGGGAACTGTGAAGAAATACCTTTTCGGAATAGACACTACGGAGTTTGCGGATTCATTCCTGTTTGCGATCCCTTGGGCTGAGCCACTTACGACTTCCCATACCACTTACTAACGGGACCACCAATCATTTGGAAATTGAGTATGCAGAGACTGTAAGCCTGCTACATCAATTTGCCATAGACCCACATCTACGTCCCCTGGACAAGGTATTATTCAGTAACCTTTGGACACAGAGTAAAGAATTCCACTTGGTCCTTCATTTCTACTGGATTTTGTTGCTGTTGCTGTCTACACTGAGAGGAGCCCGTACTACTGGAGAACGCTGCTTGAACCTACCTGGGTTTGCTGGGCCGACGCTGCATCTCGCCGCACTCGCTTCGCGAGTGCCGCATCGCGCCATTGGACCTTGGGGGGTGCTTTGCTGGCCGTGAGGAGAGGGAGCAGGCTGTTCCGACGCCGCAGGGACTCAGTTGTCCAGGAGTCCCTGCGAGACCCATCACACCTGGTCTGCGTCCATTGTCCGGCACCGCCCACCGGCCGCCACGCACTGAAAACCTGCCTTCCTGTAACCCGACCTTGGGAGCTGCTGTTGCTGTCTACACTGAGAGGAGCTCGTACTACTGGAGAACGCTGCTTGAACCTACCTGGGCTTGCTGGGCCGACGCTGCATCTCGCCGCACTCGCTTCGCGAGTGCCGCATCGCGCCATTGGACCTTGGGGGGTCCTTTGCTGGCCGTGAGGAGAGGGAGCAGGCTGTTCCGACGCCGCAGGGACTCAGTTGTCCAGGAGTCCCTGCGAGACCCATCACACCTGGTCTGCGTCCATTGTCCGGCACCGCCCACCGGCCGCCACGTGGCCTATTTAGTCCACTTGTTCACACTGCGCGGGAGCGCGCGGGAGTGCGCCGGGCAAAGGGCGGGCCGTCTGAGGCCGTCCGAGGTCGGCCAAGGTTGGGTTGGGCCAGGGACTCTGCCCAATTGTCTATAGGCCTACAGACGATCGCTGTGTTCCTGATCCATTGACTTACAGGTAAAATATTTACCCCTCTTTTAGTTCTGTGCCTCAATTTTGCGCCAAGTTTTTAACCTATCTGCATACATGCCTGGTAGAAGGTTAACCCCAGTCACAAACACCATGGAGAACTACCTTGTCCAAGTAGTGGCGAAAATAAATAGTGATAGAAGGTCTTCTTTGGGCTTAGATTCATCTACACAATCTCCACTAGCAGACAAAGAGACAGAGGATTCCTTTGATCTACTAAACAGTAGCCTCTCTGGTGTGGCACAAGCTTCTGCTCAAGACACTGTTACCATACAGCCCAGTGGTATAGTAGCTAGTACTGAAGACAACAGTGATAATGAAGTAGTGACTGTGACCCCTACGAACAGTGAGTCCATCATCCTTACTACTGTCCCTATTCCGGCTCCGAGGGTTACAGGGGGAAAAAGAAAAGCTATACAAAAACGGGTGGGTCTAAGGTCAGCTAAAAATAAAATTGCAACGCCACCAAGGAAAACTCTTGATGAGGAGGAGGACGATTTGTCTGGGGAAACTTACGTGACCTTCTCTAATGTTCAATTTCAGAAATTTTGCAATTTGATGGACATAAAAATCAAAGGGATAGTTAAACCTTTGATAAGTAAAATTGACAAATTATCCGCTGAGGTAACCAAATTGGAAGGTTTACTTGGAAAAACTTTGGGAGAAGTGGGAAAACTCCCAGATGTTATCACGTCCAGTGTTCAACCTTTGGTGAGTGAAATTCAATTGATTAAATCCAACGGACTGATTCCTACTGTTGTCCCAAACCTCCCAATGGCTCCAATGATAAATCCACCAGATAATACCTTTGGTGCTATACCCTCTGCCCCTCTTAATGGTGAACCTAATACCTCGAAAGGGTCATTTGAGCTTGTGGTGGAAGCCTCGCCACTAGTTCTTGTACTAGCAAATGTGCCCCCTCTAGCTCCCGGTGAAGTTGAATCAACATCATCACTTCTAAATAAATCCTTATCTTGGCTAACTAATAACATGGCCATATCTCCGTGGGGCAAACAGCAACTAGCTGAAGAATTGGTAAACGCAAGAAGAGTTGACTGGATTGGGAACAAGGAAAAAAAGTTCAAGGGAGATTGCGTTATGCTCAATCTTTCTGACCCTGAGGTTCTACCAAACATCTTGCCTCATATTTTTCCTCCACAGAGACGATCTACTTCCATTGTTCCATTGACTCTAGGCTTCTTCTATCCCCGGAAAGGCAGAGGCCCCAATCCAAGCACCTTAAGAACAAAATGGAACGTTGTAACTAAAAGGGGCAGTAAGAATTTTGGCTCCGTTGAGTGGGGTCTAAGTCTGGAAAACAGATTTTCTGCCCTTTCTAATCTAGATGCTTGTGATTGACAAACAATTAATTGTATGCCTCTGCTGCAAATTTCTTCAGCTGTTTGTATAATAGGGGGGCATAGTCGAGTCACAGGCGCACCAAATGAGTTATGTAATCCTGATGTTGTAGTAGGACTACTTCCTACAAACATAATTGATAATGCTAATGTTGATGCTAATGTTGGCGCAAAGTTGAATGGGTCTGATCACAGTTCTGAAATAAATGCGGTATATGCCTCCGGGAACTTATTATCTTGGAATGTAGCTGGGCTCAGTTCCAAAATGGACTGTGGAGAATGGTTTGGGTTTGTCAGCAAGTATGATGTTTGCATTTTCCAAGAAACATGGGCCTGTGATCCTGTTTTTGCTTTGGGGTATTTGAATTTCTATGTACCGGCCACTAAGGGCCCCAAAGGGAGACCGATGGGGGGACTCACTATATGGGTCCGTCAGTCCCTGAATGTCTTAGTGAAAAATCTGGAGCTTAATCTTAAAGATATTCAGCTCATTCGACTTACGAGGGACTCATCCACCTCCATTGACATTTATAATATATATGCTAGAGGAGGAAGTGGAGGTAAATCAGCGGTCCTATCGTCTCTGTATAATCTCCTAGACATTCACTCCTCTGGGAATAACATTATACTGGCAGGAGACCTAAACCGTACTTTTGAACCCCTTGACACTGGTGAGGCTTTTTTAGGTGCGGAGGAAGATAAGATCTGGGACATCCCCGCACTTGATTTAACCCCAATAACTCGCTGGACCGAGGATATTCTAGGTTTGAATGCTATGTGCCTTGAACATGGGTTAAGGGCTTTGAATGGTCGCACTAAGTCAGACAGAGTACCAGCCATGACTTTTAATAATGGGAGATCCGAGAGCCGCATTGACTACGTTATATGCAGTATGTCCTTATGGTCATCTATTACTGATATGGAGGTCAAGGAAAGGCCCGAGAGTGACCATAACCCCCGATGTGTTCTCCATAAATTGTGGCTGTCTGATGCTATTGCCCCTAGTACTTCTGTTGATTCCTTAACCCCGTTGATTGTACCAACTAATGACTTACGCAGGCTGAGGTGGACTAGTGTTAAAACAGATCAGCTGGTTATAGAAAAAATAAGTATGGCAACTGATAAGGCTATCATGGCCCTTGAGGGTGAGGTTGGGCTCCCTCCTAGCGAAAATACTGTTACCAAGATCCATGAAGTTCTTTTTAATGAAATCAAATGCCACTTTCTGAAACCGGTAAATAAAAAGAGGATCTGCACCTATAGAGCCGCAAGATGGTACAATCACGAATGCAGGGTGGCAAGAACTTCCCTGGGTGATGCAATCAAAAATAAAAATCTAGAGGCTATTAGATTAGCCAGGAAGCAATATAAACAGTGCATAGCAAAAGCGAAAAAAGATTGGGATGAGGCACACTGGAACAACTTAAAAAGTGCAAGTGATCGAAAGGACTCTAGGTTATTTTGGCATATAGTCAAATGGGGACATGACAGGATAGAAGAGGCTAGTACTAATAATGTCCCCCAGGATGCTTGGGTCAAATTCTTTAGCGAACAATACGCCTCCAGAGATCAGGCAGTAGTTAGAAGATGCATGCCTTTTTTACCAGCAGAGGATGACATCTTCACGCAGAACGAAATAGTCACTGCCCTTAATACTGTTCGAAGTGGGCGGGCCCCTGGTATTGACGGGGTTCCGGCAGATGTTTTCTTAAATGATACTAAAAGATGGTGCAAATACATTCATCTGTTAATGAATTATATCACCAGAGGTGCAGATATACCAGTAACCTGGCGGGGTGCTGTAATTATCCCTGTATACAAGAAAGGAGATCGAGCTCAGCCCGGTAATTATCGCCCCATTAGTTTAATAGATACTATTCAGAAAATAGTGGGGCGAGTAATTGTTAATAGGTTGCTCGATTGGGCTGATGATAACAACATCCTATCCCCCTTCCAGGCTGGATTTCGCAGGGCAACCAGTACTGTGGATCAAGTCTTCCGTTTCCAACTGATACAGTGGAAGACCGTGGTGCTAGGCGGAGGTAGCCTGTATGCAGCATTTGTTGATTTGCGGGCTGCCTTCGACCTGGTACCTAGGGTTAAACTGTGGGAAGTGCTAGAGACACTAGGGGTCCCTGGGGACTTGTTGATTTTAATTATGCGATTGCATGAGGGCAACTATGCCAAAATACGTTGGGGAGGGTATGGGAATGACACTGCCGAATTTCCGGTTGAGCGCGGGGTTCGGCAGGGATGTTCAATGGCCCCTACTTTGTTCACCCTTTTTATCAATGGTATTGTTTCCCGCATGCAAACTCGGGCTGTTGATGCCCCTTCTCTTGCTGGTGAGAAAGTCCCTATTTTAATGTTCGCCGATGATACCTTAATTTTATCAAAAACCCCAAGTGGTTTGCAAAAAGCATTGGCAATATTTAATGAGTTTTGCGTTGATCATGGACTGGAGGTGAATGCGTCCAAGACAAAACTCATGGCTTTTAACCCACATAGAAATTTTAAATCAAAAATTTCCATGAGTGGTCGCACCCTGGAAATTGTAAAATCCTTCACTTATTTGGGGATCCTCATCTCCAATGACAATAAATGGCAGCAACATCTTAATATTGCTATACTAAGGCACAAGCAGCTAGCTGGCACTATTATCAAGGAACATAGAAAATCACTGACAAAACCTATTAAACCACCCTTGATAATATATGAGGCAAAAGCAATTGGGTCTGCTTTGTATGGTGCGGAGCTTTGGGGGCATGAAAATCTCCAAGAACTCCAAATATCAGAAAATAAATTTCTTAGGTCATTGACAGGTACCCCACAGAGCAGTCCGCTATTGCCCCTGCGTTATGAGTTAGGTAGGAGAGAAATTTCGGAAAAGGCTAAATTACGTCCGATTCTATTCTGGCGCAGACTCTGGACCACGCCAGAGCTCTCCCACTACGGGGATGGGTTCATTGATGTTATTAAAGCTGACCATTATAATAAAATCAGATGGTTTAAAACTTTAAAAATTGCATTGTTCAATTTAGGACTAAATGATTTATGGACCGATCCTGCTGGGGCTTTATTTCCCACTAAGTCTGTTTTAAAAAACATTTTTTGGGAAAATGTTGTTATTAGGAGTATGCTTAGTACTAATAGTGGGACCATGACCACCAGTTTCCTAGAAGTCAAGATGTACCCCATTTATGAAAAGTATTGGGATTACATAACGAACCCCATGGACAGAAAACCGCTATTCCAACTGAGGGCAGGCTCGCTCCCCCTTTGCAATTTAACATCTAAATGGAAATCTGGGGGCGTAGCAATTTGTCCAGCCTGTGGGGTAGGAAATGAAACTCTAGGTCACTTTTTGTTTTGTTGTCCAGTATATTCCGCCCCAAGGCGAGCCTGGTTGGCTCCTATGTGCAGGAATTTAGGCACAAAAAGTAGCATGGTGGCGCTGCGTATTGTAAAATCCACTACTGAAGATTGGATCAATATTGCCATTGCAAAGTACTTGGGGTGGGCATGGGTCTTAAGGCAGAGACTGTTGGTAAGTTAATTGCCAATACCAAGTTGATCAGAGACTGCTAGACAATTGTCTATTCTCTGTAAATGCATATTAATAGCCCAGAGACTGCTAAACTAATGTTTATTCTCTGTAAATCTTCTTGCTGACCAGAGACTGCTAGACTTTTGTCTATTCTCTGTTAATGTTTATTTAATGTATCATCGGTTTGAACTCTTAATGTTATGGATTTTTGAGGATTTTTATATTGTCATCCTGATTATCATCCCTCTGGTATCTTTAATAGTAATGATCTTTGCACCTGTATATATGATGTGTAATAGTTTTAAATTGTCTAAATTGTGTAATGTGTCATAGTTTTTTAAATTGTCTAAATTGTGTAATGTGCTTCGTCTAATTGACTCTGTAAATTTAATCGCTTTTTATTATATGTTTGTATGTCTTGCTTTTATGAGTAATACTCGAATAAAGCACTTTGAATTGTTGTTGTTAATTGCAATATAGAATTTGAAGTGGCATTGAAGCAAGTCAAGGTAGTGCGTAAAAGCAAGCTTCAAGACAAATGAGGCAGAAGAAAATCAGTCCTAATTTGAGAAGAAGAGATGTTTCTGTGCAAGAGTTAAGACTGTAGATTCAAAGTGATGAATTACTAACTGCAATATTGAAATCGAGGTCTGTCAGAACTAGCATCTAATTGGGAGAGGTCAAGGAAGTCCCACAACCGGAGCGGGACAAAGGTCCCATAACCAGGAGGGGACAATGGTCCCGGAAGTGGTCTCATGTGCAAGTGGACTAACGCTCCAGTGCCACAATAAATCTGGATGGAGACTCCTGGTGGTTTAAGGGGACATATGTTTTTTTAAAAAAAAGAGAGACGACAAAGCAGATTCCAGGACCCTCAGAACCTAGGAATGGGTGGGGACTGATAAATGTCCCTGGACTGTATTCCAGGACCCGCTGAACTAAGAGATGGGTGGGGACAGAAAAATGCCCCTGGACTGGAAGCGAACAAAGGAAATTCCAGGACCCACTGAACCAAGAGATGGGTGGAGACAGAAAAATGTCCCTGGACTGGAAGGGAACAAAGTAAATTCCAGGACTCGCTAAACCAAGAGATGGGTGGGGACAGAAGAATGTCTCTGGACTGGAAGGGGACAAAAGTTCCAGATTTAGGACCAGGAGATGACAAAGGATGTCCCAGGACCGGAGGAGGAGTACGGGGAGTGGACAGATGACGTCCCAGGACCGGTGGAGGACAAAACTCCCACAACCTGTACCGGGAGAGGATGAAGAGAGTCCCAAGTCCGGCAGGGTTCACGACCGTGGTTCGTGAAGGACTAGAGCTTGAGAAATGAAATTTAAGAGATTTCGGAAGCATACAAACAATCTGAGGCTCTTAACCCAAAGGAAAGACCCAGAACCTGGACACCTGGTTCAGAACTAACTTTTGGACTGAAAGAAGTCTAGATCCAAATTTTCTTCAGGAGTATTTTTCCAGAACTGTTCTACCTTCAAAATAGAGAATATCTGCGATGGACATGTAGGTCCTCGGGGGTCCGGCGCAGGGGTATGCAGGTGCAATAACGGGTGCCTAGCTAAGGAGGCGGTGTGCCATTTCGCTACCCACCCTCCCCCCGTGACCCATGGCGCTCAGAATTGTAGCGCCCAATAATAAACTCGGTTCCACTCTATTACTTTGGAATCTCTGAAACCAAACATTTTTTCTTTGTATTTTTTACACTAGTAACCCTCGGTCAGGGTGGGCCTTAGCGCACTCATACCGCCAGGGTTCAGACACTATTTAATCACTCACATCTGGTCCTGACGAATGCCTGATTAAATTACATCACATAGGCAGAAACATGTTGACCTAAATCACTACACTCAGGGGTAAATCTGGACTTATAATTGTGGTCCTTTACCCTCCACTGTTTTTATATTGTCCAATTGGCAAACTAATAAAATACTTTTTTTTACCTAATTGTGACATTTTAAATTTCTCCCTTCACCTTCACGAACCAGCTCCGCAGTATTTCTGGCGTTGTAGCACACTGGGGTGGCATTCGGCCACTCCCGGTGGGGCCCAATGATGAGGCATGTCACCAACTAGTGGTGAGTGAGGGCCTTCTATAGAAACCAACATGGTTCCTTCTGTACCAGTACACTTGCTGACAAACTAATCTGGTTTTGTACTAAAAGTCACTTTAATTGTGACGCTCCTATGTTGTTTATGTATAATTATGGTAGGGGTATAGGAGCGTCTCCTTTCCTTCCCTGACTCTCTTGTTGGTACAAGTAATAGGATTGGCACCAGACCCCGAATCAACCGGATCCAAAACGGAGGGAGTGAATGTCCAAACTAGCTGGGAAGCCAACGATCAGACATCATTAACAACAGTGAAGTACACAAAATTCCTGATAAAAAAACTAAAAGCCGAAGGCGCCACAGGACCAAATGGACTGCCAAATGCCCTGTTTAAACGTGATCCGGAAGTCTGGGCCAAATACCTTACACCTCTCTTCAATCAAATATTTTGTGACAACAAGATGCCATGGTCTTGGAGCGGCAATCTCCTTCATCCAATCTAAAAGGACGGTAGCAGAACGGAACCGGGCAACTACAGGCTAATCGCCCTTATCGATGTAGAGGCCAAACTTTTTGCATCGTGTATTTTACGACACCTGCAAGAATTGACAGAGGATAATACCATCATCCCAAAATTCCAAACAGGGTTTAGACAAGGCATGGGTACCATCTCAAATTTATCAGCGTTAATGATCTTGATGGAAAAAGCAGAAAGGAAAAAGGGAGTACTAATGGCCTGTTACATCGACCTTAAATCTGTTTCGATAGAGTGCCACAAGATCGCCTGTGGAAGAAACTGAAAGCCTGGGGACTTCCACAACCACTGATTGATGCTATAACATCATTATACAGAGAAACATGGGCTCCCGTAAAGTTAGGAGATGGAAGAAGAGTATCGTCAAAAATAAATATAACAAACGGGATTAAAGCAAGGCTGTGTACTCTCACCATGTTTATTTAACCTATACTTGGCAGATTTAAATAACTATCTGCAAAAAGTAAACGGACACCCGCCAAAATTGGCGAATGAGCCAATCAAATTTCTGCAATATGCAGATGATATCGTGATGGTGAGCCAAACCGCGATAGGGCTGCAAAGGACCATAAATAAACTAATAGACTACCTGGATGAACAAGGCCTGGAACTAAACAAATCAAAAACCAAGGTGATAATACTGGTAGGCCCGAGGCCAAGAAAAAACAAATGGTATGCAAAGACATCACAAATAGAGGAAACAATCGCTTATAAATACTTGGGCATCAAATTGGCAAGAAATCTGTCCCGCGTAGACCAGAAAAGGGAGATCACAGCGAAAGCCCAATCATTAACCTTTGCCTACAAACAACTGTACAAGAAATTGGCATGCCCTTCTTATGGTCATCTCTTAAAAATTATGGCTGCACAATTGCTCCCAACCTTATCGTACAGATTGGAAACATGGCATGGCCAAGAAATCGAGATTCTAAACAAATTACAAATCAGGGTCTATAAATCAGTATTCAATCTCTTTAAAGGATCCTCACCTGCACAGATGCGGTGGAATTTGGGCTCCAGAACCAAGAATTCCAAAGGAAAGCAATCTTGGTAAAATTATGCTGGAAACTCAGAGCAGCAGAAATTGGATCTTTGAATAATCTATGCTGGACCGAAATAAAATTACAATATGAGCAAAGAAACCCAAACACCTGGGGTGATCACTTGCGAATCGCCCTGGAGGTACTAGAATTGGAAAAAGCATGGAATAGCAAGCTGGAAAGATCCTCTTTCAACAAAGTCTGTAACAACAGGGCAAAGGTATTATCATTTATGGAAGATAAAAGGAAATTGGATAAACGTCGCCATGCATGGGTCGTAATAAACTCATATTTAAGCCTAAAACCACAACCCTACCTAATAGCACACTTCCAATTGTCATTAAAAAGGAGGTTCATGGCTTTTAGACTTGGTGATCACAACTCAAAGGACTTGGTCCCCTCCTGGAAAAATAAACAGCAAACAAAGGCATGTCATTTATGCGAGTACCGCACAGAGTCCTTAAGCCACCTACTGTGCGTTTGTACATCAGTAAATGCAGAAAGAAGGACCTTGATGAAATCTGTCTTTATTGGCTTAAAAATTCACACCTGTAGACATGCGATAACAAGTTAGATGGGCGCTTCATCGAACATTTTAACATGTCGAGCGGTAAAATTCATGACATTAGTAGAACATTTGCTCATGAAAGCTGGGAAAGACTAAAGACTTAGGAAAAGAAAATACCCCTTTTTTATAGAAAATGTAAATATTTTAACAGACTTGAAAAACGCGTCGCTTTTAATTTTTATAATAAATAAATTGTGATTTATATGCTTTATGCTTATGATAAACCAAATAGAGTTATTTTTTGACTGACTGACTTGACTAGTGATATCCTGCTTATCAGTGCCAGTACTTCTCCCACTACCTGCAAACTATGGGATGCCACCTGGAACCAGGAGATCCACCAGACACAACCATGACACTATTCCCCATTATTACAACAATACCCACCCATACTACACCATTAACCACAAACACTAAAACAATACCCACCTACACTGCACCAATAACCACTAATACTACAACCATAACTGCCAATGTAGACAGCAGAAAGGCACTATGCCATGTGGCCTGCAGGTCCAGGACAAGTTATTAGAGCCATGAGAGCTGAAACAATGTAAACGACACATCAAGACCCAAGTTGTAGATTCAAATTCAAGAGACAATGCCATCTGAGGAAACCCCCACATCCATTCATCTGAAACATGGGACCAAGTTTAACTGTTATGATAGAGGTTGTACTATGAAAGAGGGTGCCAAACAGTGTAATCCACTCTCCATTCCACCTGAATACATTCACACAAATGCTCATAAGCAAGACCTCCGCTCCATCCTTGCAAAACACAATTCAGCTGCATAAGAATCACAGAAACCTAGCATCAATTGACTGTCTCAAACTCCCAACCCACACTTGTAACATTCAAATATCAGTCAGTCAGTCTGGGTAGTCTTTATTCGATTTACATAATAAAAGACAGAAATACATCATCTAAATAAATTCCATAATTGTTAAAACAATAAATACCAAACAAGTTAAAATCTACATAAGAAGCATATTAAATATCACATCAAAAGACACATGACCGAAACCATCTACAATCAAAGTTAATGCTTAAAAAGGGGTTAAAACGCCAGTGGTCTATACCGTGCCACATCCTCTAATGGGTTCCTACCTAGATCGAACAGAAGGGGAAGGCGAGGGGTAGATTGGGGTAAACCTGTAGCCAATCTAAGGAACTTATTCTGCTCCATCTGCTATCTGGATAAATCACTATATCCCCACAGTTAAGCACCGTATAGAATGGAGGGTAGGATTTTTAAGCCATAGATTTTAAGCATGGGTGCCAGGGGTTTGGTTAAAGAGATCGAATGTCCTTCAATAAGGCTCCCCCAAGCTGGGCATGTTTGAGAGACAGAAGGTCCACCTGGGGCTTCCAACTTAAGTTTTCACTCAATGTGATACCCAGGTATGTAAACACCTCTGTTTGATCCAGGGAAACACCATTCATCATCACCTGTGCTTTGATTGCCTTTGGGCACCGGAGAACCATGAATTTAGTCTTCCCAACGTTCACCTCCAGCTCATGTTCGCTGCAGAAACGCTCAAAACGGGACAGTGCTAGCTGGAGACCCTGCCTTGTTTTAGATATTATACGCATGTCGTCAGCGAACATGAGCAGGGGAACTTTCCTCCCAGCAAGAGAGGGCGCGTCCGTCGGGAAGTTAGAAAAGTAATGTGTTACCCCGTTAATGAACAAAGAGAACAGGGTTGGTGCTAAAACGCACCCCTGCCTTACCCCTTTAGCAACCACAAAGCTATCTGTAACTTCACCTGGCCTGCCCCACCTGACCTTGGCATAGGTATTTGCATGCATATTAATAAGTAAGGCTGCCTGCTCCTTTGGCATGCCTAACCCCAGTAGGACATCCCACAGCTTA
>NW_028247199.1:0-85034 GCF_964263255.1 Lissotriton vulgaris
GTCACATTTTGTCTGCCCCAGTACTTATTTTTCCAGCAGTATAATGTGATTGGTGTCTTCATCCAGAATACAATCAAGCCAAATAAAATACATTTCATAGCATGTGTCTTCATCTAGTCTTTGAGTGTGCCTAGGTTTCAAGCCATGACTAATACTCATAGATTTGGGTCTAGAGTTTGAAGTAAAGTTCGTAGTTACGTACTTAATAGAGGACTACATCCCATGGCAGAGGAGAGCATCACAAGTAAAAGACCATTGGTCAAAATGCAGTCACTTGCCAATAACCATACCAAATAATGAACAGTTGCAACAAAATAGCTCATCCCTGGGTTGACTTTCATTAATTAGTAGAACAATTTTTTAAGCTAAATACCATGCTGCAGATGTTTCAATGATAAAGCAAACTTGATTTTTCTAATTTGATTTGGTACTGTGTTCATTAGGATTATAAGACTTTCATTTCACTTTTTGTAAAGCATCTAGTTTTCCTTTAAGGACAATGGGCTGCTTTACAAAAGCAATCACCGAAATTCTGGTTTGCTAACTTCAGCAGGCAACCATACCCGTGATTTTTGCATTTTCTGGGGGATTGCAAATTGCGTTCAATCTCATTATTATTAATGTAGTAAAACGATTGGCAAACCCCTAGGAATAGCTATCTGAAATTCTTTGAGCTTCATGCATTGTAAACTGCGATTACCTAATTGCGATTCTCAGGAATTCGCAATTAGGTATTCGCAATTTAAAAACTTGATGCATGTAACCCTGAGTGGATGCAGACTTCTGTGAGTATAAGTAGAAGGTGGTAAGAACATTTAGTTAGAATTATGGTCCTATTTAATATGATATATCTGTAAATTGGTATATATGCTTAGACCCAAAGAAGGCTGGAAAATAATCGACCTCCATAGCTAAAACTCCAACTTGACAACAGAAAATGTTGTAATGAATTTGCCCACACATAAATAAATGATAAGTCAAGTTTGTCTGTTTAATAGATTGTAGGTACACATACAGAGTCTTCTATTATTTTATTGAAGGCTAGAGTACAATATTTTTTCACCTATTAGGGAGTCTGTAACTAAGAACAGTTAGGTGCCGATTCTGATTCGGGAGAAAAAAACGTTGTACGGCTCGTATTCGTAGCCGTCTCCATACGAATGGAAAAAGACTGTCCGAACTGCGCAGTACGATCCGTATCCCATAAATACGTCCGAATATCCCTGAACCGTGCAAACCATAATGGAAGAACCGTACGAAGAGGTGTCGGAACCCAAAACGTACGATTTGTAAACATGCCGTACGACCAAACAAGTACGAGCCACACCAGGGACCGAGTACGCGATTTGTATGGGCAAACCTAGTCGCGCATGAAGCATGATTCGTATGGAAAACATCGCATATGAGTGAGCCGCACCAACAAATACAAACCGCACACCAAGCAATAAAGCGTACACGAACCCCCACCCCGAGAAACGGCACGTATGAGCCAGCCGCACCAACAAATATGAGCCGCACACCAATCAATAAAGCGTACGCGAACTCCCACCCCGAAAAACGGCACGTATTAGCCAGCCGCACCAACAAATACGAGCCGCACACCAATCAATAAAGAGTACACGAACCCCCACTCTGATAAACGGCACATATGAGCGAGCCTGACCAACAAACACGAGCCACACACCAATCAATAAAGAGTACGCGAACCCCGACCCCGAAAACGGCACGTATGAGCCAGCTGCACCAACAAATACGAACCGCGCACCAATCAATAAAGAGTACACGAACCCCCACCCCGATAAACGGCACGAATGAGCGAGCCACACCAAGAAATACGAGACTCACACCAATCAATAAAGCGTACGTGAACGCCCACCCTGAAAACGTCACGTATCAGCCAGCCCCACCGACAAATACGAACTGCACACCAATCAATAAAGCATACACTAACCCCCACCCCGATAAACGGCACGTATGAGCGAGCCGCACCAACAAATACGAGATGCACACCAATCAATAAAGCGTACGTGAACGCCCACCCCGAAAACGTCACGTATCAGCCAGCCACACCAACAAATACGAGCCGCACACCACTTAATAAAGAGTACATGAACCCCCACCCCGAAAATGTCACGTATCAGCCAGCCGCACCAACAAATATGAGCCGCACAACAATCAATAAAGTGTACACGAACCTCCACCCCAAAAACAGCACATATCAGCAGCCGCACCAACAAATACGACCCGCACACCACTCAATGAAGCTCACGCGAACACCCCAAAAACGTCCCGTATGAGCTAGCAGCACCAACAAATACGAAACGCACCCCCCCACAAATAAAGCACGCGAACCACTAAACCAGCAGAAGGAGTGTGCTTTGAAAATTGAACTTTGAACCGTTCCTGACAATACTTGAACTGCACAGACCATGATGCAGTGGGGCGATACGGCAGAAGAGGTCAGTGGTGTGCTCCCAACTCCGGAATCCCCTTTGATGGCTCCCTGTAGCCATAATAGCTGACGAGCTAGTTGGAGATGCACCTGCGCGCCAGAGGGGCAACGAGGCCCGTGACGGGTGTTTGGCAACATGTTCTGCAACCCCAAAACTATCTCTACTAATAATAATAATAATAATACTGCATTTTATAAAGCGCGAACAGCTACCACGCTAGGAGGTGTCCCGGCGCTAGGAGAACACAGTTGACCTGGAGGCGAGAGTAAGAGAGCTAGCGGGGTTGGGTGAAGAGCCACGTTTTCAGCAGTTTCTTAAAGCAAGGTTCAGAAGGGGCCCGCTGGATTTCTTGTGGTAAAGTGTTCCATAGAGAGGTAACATTTGCCGAAAAAGTACGGCCGCCTAGTCAAGCCTTTTTCGTACGAGTGACGGCCAGTTGAACGCGGCAATTGGACCGCAGTGCGCGGGTTTGGGAGTATCTCGGGAGGCGTTTTTTCAAGTACTCTGGGCAGGAGCCATGCAGAGATCTGAACGCCAGCGTAAGTGCTTTAAATTTTATTCTGCTGGCAACTGGCAACCTGTGCAGTGATCGAAGATGCGGAGAGACTGACTGCTTGAGAGGGATTTGCAGTAGCAGTCTCGCAGCCGCATTTTGAACTACCTGAAGTTTTTGCGTCAGGTATTTTGGTAGGCCTAGGTAGAGTCCATTGGCGTAATCCAGCCTTGATGTAACAGTGGCATGGATAACCGTTTTCCGGCAGCTCTCCGGGAGGAGTCTCAGGATTTTACGGAGATTTCTCAGTTTGCTCAAGCAGCAGCCGGCGACTTGTTGGATGTGCGAGGTGAAGGGCATGCTATCGTCCCACCTCACTCCAAGATTCTTTGCCGTGCGGCTGGGTGAGGGGGCTAGGCCCATCTCCGTCGGCCACCAAAGTTCTGAGGCGGGGGTGGGGCCTCTGCCAAAGAAGATTACTTCGGTCTAATTGGCGTTTAATTTTAATTTATTCGTGTTCATCCAATGGGCTATATCTTGGAGACAGCCTTTGAAGTTTGAGAAGGACTCCTGCGACACCTCTGAGTACGGAAATACCAACTGGGTGTCGTCGGCATAGGAAATTGCCTTGACGCTCCAGTTGGCAATCAACGTAAAGAGAGGAGCGAGGTAGATGTTGAACAAAAGGGGGCTGAGAGCCAACCCTTGCGGGACTCCACAGGCGAGGACCTTGGGTGCTAAATAGACCGTCCCTAGTGCCACATTCTGAGCTCTCTGGGACAGATAGGAGTGTATCCATCCCAGTGCCTTATCCTGGATACCTATCTCGGCCAGGCGGCTGAGTAGTCTGGCATGGTCCACCGTGTCGAAGGCGGCTGACAGATCCAGGAGTACCAGCATCGCGAGTTACCTGCATCCATCGACCACCTTACTGACTCGGCTACCTCAATAAGCGCTGTTTCCGTACTAAAGCCGGGTCGGAAGCCTGACTGTGTCTCATGTAGTGTAGGAAGGTACATCCTGACTATGGTTGCCCCCAACTTTTTGCCCTGTGTTTTAGCTGGTTTTTGACATAGTCGACCTGGGGCCCTGCCAATCAGGACCCCAGGCCTACTGCTCTCTCTGTAAAATGGATTCCATGTACCCTAGGTGCATTTCCAATTGGTACTGGGCCACCCTATCAGACCCTGTAACTCAGGGCATGGGTGTACCCAGGGCTGCCAGGGGCTGAAGCATGTATTATGCCACCCCTGGCTGGCCTCCTAAATTTGACACAACTGGCTGCATGACAGCTGGGGCAAAGTCGTGTAATCACCCTTTGCTGTAGGTGTAGTATACCTATACCTAACCCTAAAATATACACACAGATTTCTATCAGTCACTCCTATGGCAGGCCTTGACAATCCTGAAGGCAGAGTGCTTGGAATCGGGTGAGATGGTGCTCTGGCATGAGCTGAGCCTGTCTGCAGCTTGCGGAACCAAGTCCCAATAGCTGTTCCATGATTTCGCATACCATATACTCTTAAGTGCATTATAATCCTCGCGGTTAAATGCTATCTTTGGTATTGTTTTATCAAAACATGTCGAGTAAGGTGTCATACGAATTGGAATACTAACCCCTCGCCAATTCTGGCGACGGGGTTAGCATTCCACCCTTGCAGAGGGACACGACATGTATGTAACTGTGAACCCCAGTTAAAGTTAACTGAAGCCCCAGCTCCACAAAATGGATGCTGCCACCACAGACACGAGTCTGACCTCCTGCTGCTGGGAGTCCTTCCAGCGAGGGAGGCTTGGACAAGGGGTTTCCTGTCCGGGGCGGTGCTAGCACCGTCCCAGACGTGGTTTTGTGTATCCTGGGTAGGCAGGGCTTTTCAGGAAGGTGACTGCTGAGTGGCACCCCGGTGCTCACTACGCATAGGCCGGTCAGAACCAGTTCCAGGGGCACACCAGCCCCTGGCCTGGGGAAAGTCCGGCATGGCAGAGGGGTGTAACCACCCCCCTCCTAGTCCCACCCATAGGCAGGACCTAGTCACCGGGTCAGCCCCCTTTTTTAGTATAAAGATGGGAGCGGGCCCCCTGTTCAAATTAGATCATCTTTGGAATCAAGACACGACTTTCTACGAAAGGACATCAAGATTTCTTCTTCAAGATTCTCCCTTGTGGCTAAGGAGTAGTCACCCTGCATCAAGCGGGCACCATCCTAAGAACACTGCGGTCTGCTGCAAGTCCTTCATCACGAATCCGACGACCCAGCTCGACGAGACCCGGCTTCCCTGGCACCTCTGACCTCTACTCACCTCTACAGCAAAGCTGAGAACCGTGAGTGCGACGAGACCTCGAGGGACCGACGATCGCCAAGACTGCACGACTTCTTTGCAACAAGCCCACCGAGTCTTCCACTGGTGAGTGCTTTGGGGTCCGAGAAGCCCCAACCCTGAGCAGCTCCAGCACCGAAGATCAGCCCTCCAGCATCTCCACGATCTGCGAGGGGCCCTTCTGCTTTTGCGTGCTCACCGCGCTGTGTGGCTACTAGCCGGCTGGCTTGTGGCCTTCTTCACGACGCCCGACGACATCACTGCTGCTGGTCTGGTTGCTCCAGATTGGCCCTTGCTTCCTTCTTCAAGAGAATTTAAACAACAAGGGAACCCATTCGGTTATCCAGGGACCGTGGGTAGCTATACTTTATAAACAACAGTGGTCCCAAGGAGTCTGTGGATATAAATTTATCAGATAAAATACAGTCCACAATCGGAGCTATATTGGCCACTGTCCAGCCGGACAGGGTATTTTTTATTTTTTAATGAAATATATAGTGGAGTAGACAAAGGCACAATCCTGTACCGTTTTGTGAACAAACAAAGAGGGTTTTTAGGCAAGAAAGAGCATAGTTGGCCACTTGTAATTCAGTAGGGTTTTTAAGTAGTGCCAAGCAAGTGCTAGACACAGCATCAATCAAACAGAATCGTTAGGCTGTGAAAACAGTTTTAACAAGTCGACGTTTCGATCCCTTATGCTCAATATTACGGGATCATCATCAGGACTAACAATCCATACATTTGCTTGCCTGGTATAAACATTTTAACACACAACCGCCTAATAAGTACAGACATAAAAAGGAGGAGAAAAAGAATAATAATAACAAGGGGATAAACAAGAGAGAGAGAGAGGGGGTTACCCACTGTATTAAACTCTGAATATCTCTGACATTGCACTGTATTCGAAACCGACTTAACGTGCCTAATAATTACATGCAAGTGATATCTGTAGCCTTGACTCACGCTGAAAAGTGAAGTGGGTGACATAAGATTTGGATAATAATAAAATGGTAGACCGGTAACAATCTTCTATCAAAAATTGGGAAAAAATTAAATTAAATTAAGCCCTTGCTGCAATTATCAATAGTCATTCCAAGGATCTTTAAGTATATCTAGCGATTTGATACAAAGTCCGCGTGTGTTCTTCAATCACGGGCATTCGTGTCTACTCGTGTACCATGCAAGCTCATGAGCATTCATTCCGTGTCTATCTGGGGGCGGGGGGAAACGCTTACCCAGTGGGGGTCGGAAGGGTTCAGGGATAAGATTACAAAGGTGGACACTGCTTTAAAAGGAAACCTAGGGTAAAGAAGAGAGACCAATAAATAAAGCATGGCCAGTAAGGAGTTATACTACTGGTTATTGGTTCGTGGTTGCCACAATTACCTGGTAAATACCGGTTGTTATGTGCACTCTGCCTCGTCTTCAATTAATTAAGAAATGTCTGTGGGGTAGAAGACTGGGTTTAGTAACGAGATTAGTAGCGAGTTTTAGTGGCTCTGAAATGCTGCCTGCAAATTGACGGGCTTACCTTGAAGTTACTGTTGGCCCGTGTGGTCGATTGCTTGCACTAAAACTCGCTACTAATTGAAGACGAGGCAGAGTGCACATAACAACCGGTATTTACCAGGTAATTGTGGCAACCACGAACCAATAACCAGTAGTATAACTCCTTACTGGCCATGCTTTATTTATTGGTCTCTCTTTTTTACCCTAGGTTTCCTTTTAAAGCAGTGTCCACCTTTGTAATCTTATCCCTGAACCCTTCCGACCCCCACTGGGTAAGCGTTTCCCCCCGCCCCCAGATAGACACGGAATGAATGCTCATGAGCTTGCATGGTACACGAGTAGACACGAATGCCCGTGATTGAAGAACACACGCGGACTTTGTATCAAATCGCTAGATATACTTAAAGATCCTTGGAATGACTATTGATAATTGCAGCAAGGGTTTAATTTAATTTAATTTTTTCCCAATTTTTGATAGAAGATTGTTACCGGTCTACCATTTTATTATTATCCAAATCTTATGTCACCCACTTCACTTTTCAGCGTGAGTCAAGGCTACAGATATCACTTGCATGTAATTATTAGGCACGTTAAGTCGGTTTCGAATACAGTGCAATGTCAGCGATATTCAGAGTTTAATACAGTGGGTAACCCCCTCTCTCTCTCTCTTGTTTATCCCCTTGTTATTATTATTCTTTTTCTCCTCCTTTTTATGTCTGTACTTATTAGGCGGTTGTGTGTTAAAATGTTTATACCAGGCAAGCAAATGTATGGATTGTTAGTCCTGATGATGATCCCGTAATATTGAGCATAAGGGATCGAAACGTCGACTTGTTAAAAGTGTTTTCACAGCCTAACGATTCTGTTTGATTGATGCTGTGTCTAGCACTTGCTTGGCACTACTTAAAAACCCTACTGAATTACAAGTGGCCAACTATGCTCTTTCTTGCCTAAAAACCCTCTTTGTTTGTTCACAAAACGGTACAGGATTGTGCCTTTGTCCACTCCACTATATATTTCATTAAAAAATAAAAAATACCCTGTCCGGCTGGACAGTGGCCAATATAGCTCCTATTGTGGACTGTATTTTATCTGATAAATTTATATCCACAGACTCCTTGGGACCACTGTTGTTTATAAAGTATAGCTACCCACGGTCCCTGGATAACCGAATGGGTTCCCTTGTTGTTTAAAATAGACTTTAGCGCAATCGCATGATTGCAAGGGCCCAAAGTAAACACTTCTAGCCCCCAGCCGAGGGCTGGCTCACCTAGTACCTTGCACCCACTTTCACACTTTTTGCTTACTATTTATGTTTATTTTTTACCCCCGCCTTCTGCTCTTGCCCTGACATGTCTGCACACGCACCTCTCTACACCGACGAGTATATCAAGGAAATATGTCAAGGTCCATCTCTCCTCTCTAACACTTCCGAATCACCTAGTACAACCCCTAGCCCGCTTCCAGAGCAATTAGAAAAACTCAGGAAGAAACAGACCCGGCTTAAACTGATGGTCTTGATGCTTACTGATTATCTAAAAGCTGACGTGATCCCACTTGGACTCCAAGTCAGAAACGTACCTGGCATATTCACGGACAATCCCAAATACATTACCAATTTTAGCTATATAAGCACCACCTGCTCCAGACACTGGCTAGTGCTTGGGATAGATACAGCGATAGAAACCTTGAAATCATTGGAGATAGAAATCAAGGATATAGAAAAACAAATAGGTGAATCGGACATAACAAGCGAATGCAAAAAATTATTGGAACAACTTGAAAAAAGTTTAGCTGACTACCACAGAATAGAGGAAAACAAAAAAGCAAACAAAGTTAAAAAGGACATTAAACAATATAGTGTAGAAAATACTTACCCATATCTCCAAAAAGATTACTACTCCAACAGAGCCTACTCCCATCCCCAATCTAATAGACCCTGGGGCCGATTTAATCGCCGTCAAAACCTCGTGGGTTTTTCGGATACTTCGGCTGAGTCATCAGAAAGCTCTGACCAAGGAGAAGGAACCAGTGTCCCTAACAAACGTGGTGGTGGCCAGCCCAATTTTTTAGGCAGAGGCCAACCCAACACCCCCCTGCGTGGCAAAGTAAAGCGCACGCAAAGATGGCAAAACCCACCAGGCGAGAGAAGGACAAGGAACAACTATTACCAATGGTAATAAACACCACGCCAGTGGAGATTCCTATTTTTAATCTCTCCAAACACACATTGATTGATGTAGAGATTGAACTACTTAAAAAAGGTTTGTCATTTGTACCCACCACTGCTCCAAATTATATGGAATTACATACTGAGTTACTCAGATTTTTTAGAACAATTCGGCTTAAAGCCTTTTTTCAACTACACCCTGGCACCAGTCCCATTGGCAACACCCCATTCCGTCCTCCGTCTACATTCTCTCCATCAGCAGGAATGATCCCTCCAGAGGTCACTACCTTTGAGAAACTCGTTCTTGCAGACCTCGACACTCTTGAAAAAACAAAGGTTTTCATACCCTACAATATATCTAAAGATGAGAAGAAGGCCATTCTCACACTCAAAACCAATAGAAATCTTGTCATAAAGACTGCAGATAAGGGTGGCGGCATAGTCCTCCAAGAGATTGACGACTATAAGATAGAGATTTTACGTCAGCTCAATAATACTGACCACTATCAGAAACTCCCTGGGAACCCCACTGCACTAATACAAGATTTGATCAGTAAAATAACATCAAAAGCATTACTTGATGGTTTCCTCAATAAAAAAGAATTTCACTTTCTTAACACCAAGTCACCACGTATTCCGGTATTATACACCTTACCGAAGATACACAAGAATTCACAAAATCCTCCAGGTCGACCCATTGTTTCGGCCTGTGGCTCAGTCCTAGAGCCTTTAGGAGCATACGTGGACTATTTTATTAAAGAATTTGTGCAATCTACTAGTTGCTATGTAAGAGACACTATGCAAATGATTAATCTAGTAGAAAATCTTGATTTTGATCCCCTCCGTGAGACCTTATGTACAATGGATGTGGAATCACTATATACTAATATTCCACAAGTCACAGCATTATTGACCATCCAGAAGATTCTAGACACACGACCACGTCCCCACAGAATCCCCACCCTGTTTATTTTGCAACTGTTGGAACTTTGCCTCACTAAGAATTTTTTTCTATTTGATGATACTTATTATCAGCAAATTAAGGGGACTAGTATGGGGGCTATTTTTGCTCCGAATCTAGCCATACTGTTTATGGACCAACTTGAGACTGGATCCATCCTGTCAGACTCTAACCCCTTCCACTCTGGGATCAGAGTGTGGAGGAGGTATATAGACGACATTTTTCTTATCTGGAATTCTCCAGTTGAAACACTCACCCAATTCCTCCACTGGCTCAACAATAATTGTTGCGGGCTAACGTTCACGTTAATGTGGAATAAGGAATCTATACCCTTCCTAGACCTCACTATTTATCACTCAGATGGCAAGCTTCTCACTAAACTGTTCAGAAAACCTACCGAGAGAAACACCCTCTTAAGTTACAAAAGTAACCACCCCAGGGCTCTGAGGGATGCGTTACCTTATTCACAATTTTTGAGGATCAGGAGAAACTGCTCCTGTAAAGAAGACTACTTTAGAGAATCCTCAACCCTTTCGAACAAATTAAAAGACAGAGGCTATCCAAAAAGGATAATAAAACAATCCCTGAAACGGGCTTGGTACTGCCCGAGGGAAGTCTTACTATCACCAAAAGACAAAAAGCAAAAAGAGTTGATTGCATGTGTAACAACCTTCTCAACTATCTCTAATAAAATCAGGAAGTCAGTCCTTAAACATTGGTCAACGCTAAATGTAGGCACCCTGAATATTCAGAAGCCAGTATTTGCTTTCAAAAAGAGCAAAAACCTAAAAGATCACCTTGTACGAGCCGCATTGCCACCTCCTATTCAGAATCCCACCATTGAATCACTGTGGGGCTTGCCCCCAATTATAGGGCATGCTAAGTGTGGCTGTTGTAACATCTGCGACTTCACGGTGGAGGGCATAGATTTCACACACAACAGTATCACGTATGTGAGACGCTCATTTTCGAATTGTAACACATCTAATGTGATCTATGCCATCGAATGCCCATGTCCAAAGTTGTATATAGGGCAAACTACGCAGAAAACGAAGACCCGCATCTGCCAACATCGAAGCAGAATCAGGTGCCGGACAATTAATGCCCCACTGGTGGACCATTATAATGAAGCAGGCCACAATGAAAATGACATCAAGTGGACAATCTTGAAAGTTATCAAACCGCCACTGAGAGGCGGAAACCTGGCGCAAATGCTGAATAGAGAAGAATTGAAACTCATGATTCATTTCAACACTATCCGTAATGGTCTAAACCGAGCTGAGGATTGGACCACACTGTTGTAAAAGAAAAGGAACAGTCTGGAAGACTTTGAACATTTTAAATGGAACTTAAAACGTTGCAAATAACTCTGAGAGATGGAACCCCCCCTTTTTCCATCCTTCCTTGAACAGGCATATGTAAATTAATAATGTGTACATAACTGTAATTATTTTTCATTTTTTTGACATTGATGTTAATGACAGTCACAGCCACCCTAGCACTGCGCCGTTACTATATTGCATAATGTCACTGCGCCGCCGTATTTCTTCACAGCACATCACTGGTGCACTCTGTATAATGACGAAATACCAAACCCCACTCCAAGATGGCGCCCATGCGCGCTTAGTCCTTCGTCTCTGCTTGTGAGATCACGCTTATCTAGCGTCTCCCTCCCTAGCTCCGTAGTGACTGTAATTCTACAGAACACCCAGGGCAACGGACACCGAGGAGGCTCTCTCCTCCCAAGGTAAGCCACTTAGTTGATAGAACTTAGACGCCCCACTCGCCCCTACACGCCAGCTTACTGAAACGGAGTTTCTTTTACAGACTCGATCTCGAGCAAGCAATTGACCACACGGGCCAACAGTAACTTCAAGGTAAGCCCGTCAATTTGCAGCCAGCATTTCAGAGCCACTAAAACTCGCTACTAATCTCGTTACTAAACCCAGTCTTCTACCCCACAGACATTTCTTAATTAATTGAAGACGAGGCAGAGTGCACATAACAACCGGTATTTACCAGGTAATTGTGGCAACCACGAACCAATAACCAGTAGTATAACTCCTTACTGGCCATGCTTTATTTATTGGTCTCTCTTCTTTACCCTAGGTTTCCTTTTAAAGCAGTGTCCACCTTTGTAATCTTATCCCTGAACCCTTCCGACCCCCACTGGGTAAGCGTTTCCCCCCGTCCCCAGATAGACACGGAATGAATGCTCATGAGCTTGCATGGTACACGAGTAGACACGAATGCCCGTGATTGAAGAACACACGCGGACTTTGTATCAAATCGCTAGATATACTTAAAGATCATTGGAATGACTATTGATAATTGCAGCAAGGGTTTAATTTAATTTAATTTTTTCCCAATTTTTGATAGAAGATTGTTACCGGTCTACCATTTTATTATTATCCAAATCTTATGTCACCCACTTCACTTTTCAGCGTGAGTCAAGGCTACAGATATCACTTGCATGTAATTATTAGGCACGTTAAGTCGGTTTCGAATACAGTGCAATGTCAGCGATATTCAGAGTTTAATACAGTGGGTAACCCCCTCTCTCTCTCTCTTGTTTATCCCCTTGTTATTATTATTCTTTTTCTCCTCCTTTTTATGTCTGTACTTATTAGGCGGTTGTGTGTTAAAATGTTTATGCCAGGCAAGCAAATGTATGGATTGTTAGTCCTGATGATGATCCCGTAATATTGAGCATAAGGGATCGAAACGTCGACTTGTTAAAAGTGTTTTCACAGCCTAACGATTCTGTTTGATTGATGCTGTGTCTAGCACTTGCTTGGCACTACTTAAAAACCCTACTGAATTACAAGTGGCCAACTATGCTCTTTCTTGCCTAAAAACCCTCTTTGTTTGTTCACAAAACGGTACAGGATTGTGCCTTTGTCTACTCCACTATATATTTCATTAAAAAATAAAAAATACCCTGTCCGGCTGGACAGTGGCCAATATAGCTCCTATTGTGGACTGTATTTTATCTGATAAATTTATATCCACAGACTCCTTGGGACCACTGTTGTTTATAAAGTCCTTCTTCAAGAGAGGCACCCCGGACCCTCCTGGTCCACTCCAGACGCCATTTTAGGTCCACCGCGTGGGCTTGAATTTGCCAAGGCTTTGTTGCCCAATCCTGGGTCCAGCGACGCCGACAGCTTCATCCATCGTGGGACAGATCGCTCCTCCATCCTGGTCGCCGACAACGCCTCCTGGTCCGTGAGATCTGCGGTCACAGCGTCACCCACTCACCTTGTCGAGGTGGCTACCATCCGGTGCCCTCCTGGTGCCCACTGACTACTGGCTAGTAGTCTCGAACTTGGTCCCCTCTGCTTTCAGGTGTCATCTTCCATCGATCCAGGCTTGGATCCACCGAACTTTCTTCACTGGTCGCCTGCCAGCAACTTCTTTCTTCCAGGCTCCTGGTCCAGCAACGAGGATTCCCGACGTCTTTTGATTCCTATGCAGCTGCAGCCCCTGGGCTAGGTAACTTCGGCATTTCGGTGCCCCAGCATAGCCTCACTATCCAAGGGTCAGAATCCACTTTCGTTTTCCTCCTACCAGGTCGGGTTCGCCCGAGAACACTAACTTTGCCATTTCTAGCTACCATAGACTTTGTCCCGCATCTCGCGTGAGAGTGCACACACTGCACCCGAGTCCCCTGGGTCTCCTAGAAGTAATCTAACGATTCTATAGTCAAGTCCTAGCGATTCCAAAGCCTATTAGTACTGTACTTACCTGCTAGTAATTTCGCATTCCACTTTCTGAGTATATGGTTTTCCGTGCCCCTCGGGCATTTGTATATACTGTGCTAACTTAAGTATTTTCATAAGAGTTTTGGGTTTGTGCTTAGTACCCTGTCCTCATAAAGAGTACAGGGCTGTTGTGATTCTTAATAAATATCTTGTTTATTTTCATAACACTTGTGTGGTGTCCTTTCACTGGGTATTCAAGGGGTATATGTGTGGTAAACAGCTGGCTTAACACGCCCTCTCGAGTCTTTAGCCTTAGACTGCTCGTATCCATGCTACTAGGATAGCTGGTCTATAAGGTTGACTTACAACCAATCATCAATAAGGGTTGCTGGACTGATACATAGTGTTCACTAGAATAGTGAGCACTGCATATCAGGCCACCTTCTCACATGTAGTACCTTATTTACTTCTATAAATTTGCTCAGTTGGCGCTGTATGACTTTCTCCAACATTTTCCCCGGGGCGGCTAACAGTGATATTGGGCGGAGATTACTAAGGTCTTCTGGATCCCCATTCCTTTTTTTCTTTAGTGGGAGGAGAGTAGCATGTTTCCAGACGTCCGGGAATATTCCCGAAGCGATGGATGAGTTCGAAATGTGTTGTAATGTGGGGGCTACAAACTCAGCTAGAGAGCCCCATAATTTAGCTGGGCACGGGTCGTCTGGGGAGCCGGATTTGCATCGGATAAGTTCTTGTCTTACCTCACTCAGGGAAATACTCATGAACTGGGTGAAGGTCTCACCGGGCTCGTCTTTAATCGCGAGGTCCTGTTTCAACGTTTTTATTTCTGGTCCAAAAGATTCATACAACTTTTTGATCTTTTGGTCAAAGAACTCAGAGATGTGCTCGCATAGAGTAGGTGTCGGCGAAACCTCCCTCTCAATGCACTTGGGTTTAAAAAACGACTGTACCACCTTGAAAATCTGGTTGCTTGACTGTTCTGCCTGTTGAATAGAATCCGCATAAAATTGTTTTTTACTTTTTCTAATTGCTTTCCGTAGTTTTTTGGATGCTTCCTTATATATAGTTCTTTCTTCCAAGCTGTAGTTTGCTCTCCATAGTCTTTCCAGCTTTTTACAGGCTGCTTTCTCTTTCCTCAGGTCCTGTGAAAACCAGGGAGCTGAGGGGGAGTCTCTCTTTGATAATGCTCGTGAGGCCGGAGCAATGGAAGTGACCATCTTTCCGACCCATTCATTAAGGAGCTGTGCATCTATATTGGCATTGTCGGTCAGAGATGGGGTAGTTTGTGCCAAGACAGGGCCCATAGTATCGGGGGTCAGCCTTTTCCATTGTCTCTTCAGGAAATAACATTTACTTGAAGCTGGAATGTCATATACCATGTTCAGTTTAAATGGGACCAGTGAGTGGTCTGACCATGTCAGAGGGAGTGGTGCCACAGGCAGCACATCCTTAATATTAGAGAAAATAAGATCGAGCGTGTGGCCCCCTGTATGTGTAGGGCCCTCATTGATCAGTCTAAGCCTGGCCGTATTTAGCGTCGCTCTGAGCAGCTCTGCCACGGCACAGTCGTGTTTATCCATATGGATGTTGAAGTCTCCTACCACAATGAATTGGGGGTGGAGGAGAGAGCTCTGAACAATCGTGTCTAGTAGGGTGAGTAAGTTGGAGTCTACGCCGCCCGGAGGGCGATAAATCACCAATCCTGCTAGCGATAGCTGAGGGCTAACCTGAAAGCAGAAGTGAAGGCCTTCAATTCCCTGAATAGTAGTGGGGGCCGAAGATGTTAATATTATCTGCTCTTTAAAGATAATAGCTACACCTCCGCCTCTTTTTGCGCCAGGGCGGTTGGCGAGACATATTTTAAATCCCGGAGGGACTGCTAATGCAATAGAGGTCAAGTTGTCCTCCTTGATCCAAGTTTCTGTTAGAAACAGGACATCCCACTCCTGCTCTTCTAGTAATAACCAAACATCATCTGAGTGTTTGGCTAGGGATCTGCAGTTCAGTAGGCCAGCTCTAAGGCCTATCTGAGTTGGAGGTTTGGGATTGGGGAGCCTCACAGAGTCTTCAATGCCAAAAACTATCCCACAATTGCCACAGATCTGAGGGGGGTTGAAGGTCTGAGGATCTGTAGTATGAGAGCAACAATCAGATGGGGGATCAAAAGCCCTTAAGTCCTCACCTGACCACACTATCCTTCCACCTTGTGTTCCATTACCGGCAGCATAACTGGCCTGATGAGGGAAGCAATCCCGAAACACGAGCTAGGCTCGTGTCTAGAGATGATCTAAACACAAGTACTTACTTGCACCGATTGTCGTGAAAAAACTTTGAAAATTGAACTTTGAACCGTTCCTGACAATACTTGAACTGCACAGACCATGATGCAGTGGGGCGATACGGCGGAAGAGGTCAGTGGTGTGCTCCCAACTCCGGAATCCCCTTTGATGGCTCCTTGTAGCATTAATAGCTGACGAGCTAGTTGGAGATGCACTTGAGCGCCAGAGGGGCAACGAGGCCCGTGACGGGTGTTTGGCGACCTGTTCTGCAACCCCAAAACTATCTCTACTGATGAGGGAAACAAACCCGAAACACGAGCTAGGCTCGTGTCTAGAGATGATCTAAACACAAGTACTTACTTGCACCGATTGTGGTGGAAAAACTTTGAAAATTGAACTTTGAACCGTTCCTGACAATACTTGAACTGCACAGACCATGATGAAGTGGGGCGATACGGCAGAAGAGGTCAGTGGTGTGCTCCCAACTCCGGAATCCCCTTTGATGGCTCCCTGTAGCCATAATAGCTGACGAGCTAGTTGGAGGTGCACCTGCGTGCCAGAGGTGCAACGAGGCCCGTGACGGGCGTTTTGGCGACCTGTTCTGCAACCCCAAAACTATCTCTACTGATGAGGGAAACAATCCCGAAACACGAGCTAGGCTCGTGTCTAGAGATGATCTAAACACAAGTACTTACTTGCACCGACTGCAGTGAAAAAACTTTGAAAATTAAACTTTGAACCGTTCCTGACAATACTTGAACTGCACAGACCATGATGCAGTGGGGCGATACGGCGGAAAAGGTGAGTAGTGTGCTCCCAACTCCGGAATCCACGAGCCGCACACCACTCAATAAAGCGTACATGAACCCCCACCCCGAAAACGTCACGTATCAGCCAGCCGCACCAACAAATACGAGCCGCACACCACTCAATAAAGGGTAAACGAAACCCCACCCCGAAAACGGCACGTATCAGCCAGCCGCACCAACAAATACGAGCCGCACAACAATCAATAAAGTGTACACGAACCCCCACCCCAAAAATGGCACGTATCAGCAGCCGCACCAACAAATACGAACCACACACCACTCAATGAAGCTCATGCAAACACCCCAAAAATGTCCCGTATGAGCTAGCAGCACCAACAAATACGAAACGCACCCCCCCCACAAATAAAGCACACGAACCACTAAACCAGCAGAAAGAGTGTGCTAACTAGTTGCACAACACCACAAAACATGTCTCCTGTGTACACACCATTTTAAAACAATGTCCTGGCCACATCCAAACAGCAAGAGGGCCCAAGTCACACCCACCCCTTATAACACACCCACCACAAATTCAAAATAAGCCACACCCACAAATGGACCAATAAAAGGGCCAACACATACAACCCATCATCCATTGCAACATACCTATTTGCGCAAAGACACTGACAGGACACCAACAACTGCACCCACACACCTTCACACATACATCCTATCTCATTCACACCCACACCACCCCCTACACAATCAGACCCACACACCCTCATCCATACACACCATCACCCCCTCAATCACATACACCCCATACCATGACCACACCAAAGAATCCAAAGTTCACTAACCCGGAGATGGAGATCCTTACAGATGAAGTCATCAGAGTTGAGCCACAGCTGTTCGGTGCATTGGTCAGACAGACCAGCATTGCAGAAAAAACACGCCTGTGGGAAAGGATCGTCGATAAGGTCAATGCTGTTGCACCCATCAGGCGCACCAAGAGGGATTGCTAGGCCAGGTGGTACGATCTGCGGAGGATGGTCAAGAGGAAGATGGACGAAGACTACACCAATGCACACGACACTGGAGGTGATGGTCCCCGCAGACCTGCCCAATACCAGCCCTGGGAGGAGAAAGTCTTGGCCCTGCTACCACCGGTGGGAGTTCACGGAATCAAAGGAGCCTTGGAGCCTGGTGATTATCCAAACAACTCATGTAACATGGGGGCAATCACAGCAGGGCCTAACAGTATGGGGTGGTAGGTGGGTGGGTGGCCATGACTCCCAGCAGTGCTTAACTGTATGGGGGTGGTATGTGGGTGGGTGGCCATGACTACCAGCAGTGCCCAACAGTATGGGGGTGGTGTGTGGGTGGGTGGCCATGACTCCCAGCAGTGCCCAACAGTATGGGGGTGGGTGGCCATGACTCCCAGCAGTGCCTAACAGAAGGGGTGGTATGTGGGTGGTTGGCCATGACTCCCAGCAGTGCCCAACAGTATGGGGGTGGGTGGCCATGACTCCCAGCAGTGCCTAACAGTATGGGGGTGGTATGTGGGTGGGTGGCCATGACTCCCAGCAGTGCCCAACAGTATGGGGGTGGGTGGCCATGACTCCCAGCAGTGCCTAACGGTATGGGGTGGTATGTGGGTGGGTGGCCATGACTCCCAGCAGATCCCAACAGTATGGGGTGGTATGTGGGTGAGTGGCCATGACTCCCAGCAGTGCCCACCAGTATGGGGGTGGGTGGCATGACTCCCAGCAGTGCCTAACAGTATGGGGGTGGTTTGTGGGTGGGTGGCCATGACTCCCAGCAGATCCCAACAGTATGGGGTGGTATGTGGGTGAGTGGCCATGACTCCCAGCAGTGCCCACCAGTATGGGGGGGGGTGGCATGACTCCCAGCAGTGCCCAACATTATGGGGGTGGGTGCAAGGGGAGTGCCAGAAGGCTGGAAGGTGGAGGGTGAGAGGGTGCAAGGTGTAGGCTAGGAGTCTTCACTCATCCCATATGACCCAGGTACACACCCATGCACCATGCCAATACACAGGGAGTGTGAAAGTACTGACAAGATAGCTGACACTGGGCCCTGCTGTAGGCAGCACAAGACCCTCCTGTGACCAGTGCAAACACTAACACCAGGACAAGGCCAGATATCCTGCACACGAACTCACAACCACCGTCATGGCAGCAAGCTTCATGGGGGGACGGACACACCACGAGGGACGTCCACTTGCAAATCACACTCAAATTACTAGTATGGCCTGTCACACACACCCCTTACAGAAACAGAGCCTCTGGGGACAGGCAATGCGGTGCACCACTGTCACAATCGTCATGTAGCACAACAAAACAAATACTGAACTGATGACGCATCCAAGGTAAAAAAGCACAGTGCAGAATCACAAGTCCATTGTGCCTCTCACACAATGCTGTAGCCACAGCTCATGGACGCTGTGGATGCACTTAAGTAGCACCATGGACCTGTGCATTGACAAGGTGGTGCATCTTAGAGAAGTGCCACGTTCTAAAGCCCAGTGCCACAAGTAGGTGTACTGGTCCAGGGGGGTTGGCAGTGGGTGGCCGTCACGCCACAGCAACAGCTCACAAAAGTTGCTGACTGAAATGGGAAAAACCTCCCCTCTGTCTCTATCATAAACATGCTGCATTTAAACCCTGTGCATGCTGAAACCAGGCATAAGGATTGACGCTGCATTGTGCAGATTGGGAGACACAGAGCGCAGCTGGATGTGTGTCGTGCTGGCGAAACAAGCCACAGCAATGGCTGTGGCAGTCATCGTAAAGGGTACCGAACATGTCAATGACCCCTGAGCACATGTCAATCTGATTCAGCAACATACCCATACACATGAGAACCATGACAACAATCCAAAGCAGGTGGAACAGTGCTAATGAAAATAGATAACAAAATTGGACGTCGCATGGTAGTGCATTAACAGTGTCTGTCTCTCACAGCCACAAGTCAACATGTGGAAACTCCCCCCAAACAGGGGGGAGATGGATACAAGTCCCAGGCTCAGCAGGACCCTGACCCCACCAACAGCGACGCCTCTCAACACACTGTGGTTGACCCCAACCAACCTGGCCCCTCTGGATCCCAAACCCATGCAGCAGCTGGATCAGACACATCTGTGCCAACCACCACACCCATTCCCGCCACATCCCAGCAGACAGCTCGGGCCCTGACTATAATCCACAAAAGAGCCAGTCTGGTAATGAGGGACAAGGTTCACCGGGCACCCAGGAGGTGGCAGACAACACCACCACTGCCATCACGCATGGGTCCCGTCGATCCCATGTGCCCACAAGCGCAGGCCAGGCTCGTTTTGGCAGTGGTGGTGGGAGTGGCACAAGGCGGAGGCGAGAATCTGACCAGCAAACTGCAGTGCCCGGTATGTCAGAACTTCGAGAGATCATGGAGGCATACCGGCGGGACACCAGGGAGTTCAGCCAGATAGTGGAGGCCCTCAACAAAATTGAAAGTCATCAGGTCGAGCAACATGCCAGTCAAGAGCGACGCCAGGGACAGATGGAGGCAAGACTGGATGAGGTCTTGATGGTGCATAGGGAAACAAGCCAATCACTCCGTCAGATTGCTGTCAACATGCAGCACCCTCCCTGTGTCACCAGGCCAGAAACATCAAGGCAAAGAACAACACCAGACACAGGGGGTGAGGAGGAGGAGGATTTGTCTGACGGAGCGTCCCATGCATCGTCAAGGCCTACACGTGAGGGTCTCCCAAGGAAGGTGGGTAGTCCACGGATAAGACGTTGAGAGGCAGTGGGCTATGCACAACTCCGAGGTCACCTGGTCTGGCGGCTTGCCTTTGTGTGCAACAGCATCGCCTTATTGACTCTCCCACATGGACATGCTGGTCACAGTGTGCCCAATGATGCCAAGCACTGTGGCCTGGACTCTGTTGACTGAAACTGTAAGGCATCACATCTCCAGCTGTGAACTTTGGATTCCCCCACTTTTTGTACAGCACCTACTCACGTTTCACGCACAAGATCAGAAATTAATTTAAATACCATAATACGCAGTGGTGGAGACGTTTTGTACCCAGATGCAAAAACATATATGTGGGGACATGTAAAAAATGCCAGAGTGTCGAACAAACTGCAGCCATCCACATACTGGGATCTGAGTCCGGTTGAGGGCACACATAGGTCACAATATTCCAACAACTACATATATGGATGGCAATATACACCTGTGATGGTTACAAAATGCAGAAGGGGGGTTGGCTTGCAATACTGCAATAACAGAAAGGTACAGAAGAGTCAATTGGAGGTGTACAGATCATGGGTAATATGTAGGTGTCCACGGAGGGAGTACCAGGATCTGTGTCTGGAGGTATGAGAACTATCAGCTGCATGCAGTTGTACTGTGGATGTCATGAATGGTGCCCAGGCCAAGGGTGGCAGGACGGACTGCGGGCAACCGGGTGTTGGATGGTATGATTCAGAAAAGGGGGTGGTGATGAACAGAGTGTCTGAATTAAGCAGACCACTCTTACCCAGTCCAAAGATCAGGGCTTGATCCATCACTGTTTTTTAGCTCACTGCACCATCCCAGCTCAGAACTTGACTATATGCAAATTAGTCTGACCCTGGCCCAGTGCATCATGGGAACAGGGCAGACCAAACTACCAAGCCAATTCTTATACTGGGAAGGAAACAAGCTACCGGGGACCGGTTTCTGGCATTTCAGCCGTCTTCGGCCCGGCTTGCTTGAATCCTGATGGTGCAATGAGCTAGGGACTCACATCTGACTATACCCTTCCACGCTTATGGTGGACAAAAATGATTCAGAAAAGGGGGTGGTGATGAACGGTATACACCTGTTACAACGCATTTGTTACAACGCACTACTGTTACAACGCGACTTTTACAACGCATACCATTACAACGCATTGCGCTGGGGGCGCTCTAGGATAGGGAATAAGTATAATTTACTATCCAACACCTTCCCTAGGGTCCACGGGGACTGGAGTTAGAATAGTAAATTATACTTACCACTATCCAGCACCCCAAAGCGCTATGCGTTGTAATGGTATGCGTTGTAATGGTCGCGTTGTAACGGTAGGTAGTTGTAATGGTATGCGTTGTAACATGGTACATCCTGATGAACAGGGTGTTGGATGGTAGACGTCCATATTAGTTTATTGGCCTGGACCTGTGGGGTACCTACTGATTGTGGCTGAGGAGTATGAAGGTGAACCTGCAGTTGACTGTGGGACTATTGTAGGTATATCAGGTGGACGGTCATGTGGCAGTAGCAGGGGATGTTGAGGATGAGATGTGTGCATGCACCCTGGAGTTGTACAAGTACTCCTGGAGTCTGGTACTTTTACCTGTGTAGAGGTTCTTGCTGTAGTAGGGCTGGCTGGTGTCGTTGATGTCGACCAGGCTGAACACCACCTTGTCAACAGACATCGCCATAGCCATTCCAGAAGGCTATAAGATCTCCCGCAGACAACGCACCAACAGAGTGGGATGAGGAATCGCCATCATCCACATGAACACTCCCAGAGTCACTACCAACACCAACCACACCCTCCACACCGCCTACCACATGCATTACAGATCCACACTGATGCCAACAACACCCTCAGAGGAACACTCATCGACAGACGACCTGGACCCTGACCACAATCCATCAACTCCATCCCTGACCTCATCAGCACGCATGCCCTTGACTACACGGATTACATACTCCTTGGGGACATGCACCTCCAGCTTGAGAACAACAATGATGCAAACTCCCCTGCTATGATCGACTACCCGGTTAACCTCGGATTAAAACTACTCATGAAAACACCCACCCACACCGCTGGACACACACAGGACCCCATCTTCTCCGCAACTCCACACGTCTCCTTCAACCACACCACGAACACCACTGGACAGACCACAGATGCCTCCACTTCATCTTCAGTAAACCCACCACACCACCCCGCACACAGCACATGCTACGCCTCTGATGGTGCAAGTCCACCGTGGACTAACTGACCTCCACCCTCGCCCTGGGACCGCACACCGACCACACCTACCTCGACTCCGCTGCCATCAAGCTCAAACAACATAGCCTAATGGTTCACCAAAACCTCAGGACCTCCAACTGCACCTGTCGGAAGCTGTAGAGGAGCTGGCTCCGCAACCAAACACCATACAGCTACACAGCACACAAGAGCGCCACATGCAGACACCACCAACTCATCAGGACCGCCAACAGGACAGCCTAGACAACAACGCACACAACAGCAAACACCACATCAACATTGTGATTGAACTCACAACTCCAACCTACCACACCAATGACATAGCACCATCGTAAGACCTGTGTGACTCACTATCCACCTTCTTACACCATAAGATCATAGACATCCACAACTGCTTCCACGCCGCTACCCCCACCACACAAATGAGAGCACCCCCCTCAGACCAACACCTACAAAAATGACCTCACCGCCTGGTACAACGTCAGCAACGAAGACACCATCAGGACCATGGAGTGCATCCACTCTGGATCCCCATCTGACACATGGCTTCTCAACATTTTCAACAAATCCAGCTAAGCCGGCGCACCCCTTCTCACAAAAACAATCAACATCTCCTTCGAGACAGCTACCTTCAGTGGGAGCTGGGAGAATGCTGAGATCAACGCCTGAATGAATATTCAAAATGCGGACCACAAGTACCTCAAGAACCCCAGGGCTATCTCCCCTTCACAGAAAAGGTCACATAGAAGATCGTCAACAGACTGCTGACCCGCTACCTCAAAGACAACAACATCATGGGACCATCCCAGTCTGGATTCCGCAGCAGCCACAGCACGGACACCACCCTCATCACCGCCAACAACGACATCTGCATCCTCATGGACAAAGGAGAAACAGCAGGCCTCATCCTTTTGGACCTATCACCAGCCTTCCACACGGTTTGCCAAGACAACCCAACAGCATGCATCCATGATGTCGGAAAGCCAAGAGATTGCCCTGGCCTGGGCCACATCCGTCCTCTCCGGCAGAGCCCAGAGCGTCTGCCTCCCACACTTCCATTCCAAGACCACTGAGACCATCCGATGCGTCCCACAGGGATCATCCCTCAGCCCGACGTTGATCAATATCCACATGGCACCACTCACCCATGTTGCACTACAACTTAGCCTCAACATTAGGTCCTACGCCAATTACACACAGCTGATCATATCCCTCACCAAAGAAGCTCACCCTGCCAAAGGAATCCTCCACAGACAAATGAAGGCCGTTGCCAAATGGATGAAGGCCAGCAGGCTGAACCACAATTCAGACTAAACAGATGACTTCATCCCCGGCCCCACCACCTCAGCCTGTGATGACTCCTGTTGGCCAACATCGCTAGGAACAGCCCCTGAACCCACCAACCATGCACGCAACCCGTGGGTCATCCTCAAATCCTCCCTCACCATGACCAAGCAGGACAATTCCATCTCAGCTTCCTGCTTCAACACCCTCTGAATGCCCCGCAGGATCTTCAAATGGATCACCTCAAAACATGAGATACAGTCATCTGGGACCTCTCCATGAGCTCAATGGATTACGGGAATACCCCCTATGCAGCTACAACAACCAAACTCATGAGACGGCAGCAACGCATCCATAACGTCTCATCACGTATGATCATTGAATTCCCCAACACGCCCACATCACACCACACCTGAGAGGCCTGCACTGGTTCCCTGTGAACAACAGGATCACCTCCAAACTCATCATCCACACACACAAAGCTCCTAACCACGCCGGACCAGCATACCATAACAACGGACTCAGCTGCTACACACCCACCCAGAGCCTCCGCTCTTCAAACCTCGCACTTGCCACAGTCCCTCACTTCCGGAAAACCACCGTCAGTGACAGATCCTTCGCCTACCTTGCCTCAAAGACCTGGAACACCCTCCCTATAAGGCTACAAAAGACCCAGGACCTGCTGGCCTTCAGAAGACTTCTCAAGACCTGGATTTTAAATCTGTAGCAGCCCCCCCCCCCAGTGCATTGAGGGTGTTTCCGTAGTTGAGTCGGCTGCTGACGAGGGCGTGGGTGACGGTTTTCCGTGTGTCCATCGGGATCCATCTGTAGATCTTGCAGAGCATGTGGAGAGTGTGGAAGCAGGAGGAGAAGACTGCGTTGACTTGGTTGGTCATGGTCCCAGGAGGAGGGGGAATATGCAGCAACAGCATCTGCACCCACTATGTCTGTCCCCTCCTCCTCCAGACCCATCTTCACCCTCCAAGTTGCTAGGGCCCCTTCGGTCCGTGCTGCCCCTGTGTCTCCTTCGTCCCCGGCACCGCAGCCCCTACCCCTGTCTCCCCTGCTGCCCTCAGTGCTGAGTCTATGGACATACTCCGGCAGTTTCAAATTGGTCAGGCATCAGTGCTGACTGTCCTGATGGGAGGGGGGTGGCAGCAAAATACATGGGTGGATATGCATGTTTGATCTGACAAGAAAACCACATGTGGTGTGTCACCCAGTGTGTGACAGGATACCATTCTACGTGAAGTAGGTCACTGCTATGAGTGATGTGTTGATATGCAACTATCATTACAGGTTAGAGATGTACACATAAAGGCATGTAGTTGTTGTATGCTGTTGAAAATGCACACCCTATGACTGAGCACTGCTGGGAGTCCTATCTACACCCCCCTCCTATGTCGGGGCACTGTTGGGAGTCCTATCTACACCCCCTCCTATGTCTGGGCACGTTCTGGGAGTCCTATCCACCCACCCCCTATACTGTCTGGGCACTGCTGGGAGTCCTATCTACACCCCCCTCCTTTGTCTGGGCACTGCTGGGAGTCCTATGTACACCCCCTCCTATGTCTGGTCACTGCTGGAGTCCTATCTACACCCCCTCCTATGTCTGAGCACTACTGGGAGTCCTATCTACACCCCCCTCCTATGTCTGGGCACTGGTGGGAGTCCTATCCAGCCACCCCCTATACTGTCTGGGCACTGCTGGGAGCCTATCTACACCCCCCTACTATGTCTGGGCACTGCAGTGAGTCCTATCTATACCCCCCTCCTATGTCTGGGCACTGCTGGGAGTCCTATCTACACCCCTCCTATGTCTGGGCACTGCTGGGAGTCCTATCCAGCCACCCCTATACTTTCTGGGCACTGCTGGGAGTCCTATCTACACCCACTCCTATGTCTGGGCACTGCTGGGAGTCCTATCCACCCACCTCCTATACTGTCTGGGCACTGCTTGGAGTCCTATCTACACCCCCTCCTATGTCTGGGCACTGCTGGGAGTCCCATCTGCACCCCTCTCCTATGTCTGGGCACTGCTGGGAGTCCTATCCAGCCACCCCCTATCCTGTCTGGGCACTGCTGGGAGTCCTATCTACACCCCTTCCTATGTATGTGCACTGCTGGGAGTCCTATCTACACCACTCTCCTATGTCTTGTCACTGCTGGGATTCCTATCTACACCCCCCTCCTTTGTCTGGGCACTGCGGGGGGTCCTATCTACACCCCTCCTATGTCTGGGCTCTGCTGGGAGTCCTATCTACACCCCCCTCCTATGTCTGAGCACTGCTGGGAGTCCTATCTACACCCCCTCCTATGTCTGGGCACTGCTGGGAGTCCTATCCACCCACCCCCTATACTGTCTGGGCACTGCTGGGAGTCCTATCTACACCCCCCTCCTATGTCTGGGCACTGCTGGGAGTCCTATCTGCACCCCTCTCCTATGTCTGGGCACTGCTGGGAGTCCTATCCAGCCACCCCCTATACTGTCTGGGCACTGCTGGGAGTCCTATCTACATCGCCCTCCTATGTCTGGGCACTGGTGGGAGTCCTATCTACACCCCCTCCTTTGTCTGGGCACTGCTGGGAGTCCTATCTACACCCCCTCCTATGTCTGGGCACTGCTGGGAGTCCTATCTACACCCCCCTCCTATGTATGAGCACTGCTGGGAGTCCTATCTACACCCCCTCCTATGTCTGGACACTGCTGGGAGTCCTATCTACACCCCTCTCCTATGTCTGGGCACTGCTGGGAGTCCTATCCAGCCACCCCCTATATTGTCTGGGCACTGGTGGGTGTCCCATCTACATCCCCCTCCTATGTCTGGGCACTGCTGGGAGTTCTATCCACACCCCCTCCTATGTCAGAGTACTGCTGGGAGTCCTATCCACACCCCCTCCTATGTCTGGGCACTGCTGGGAGTCCTATCTGCACTCCTCTCCTATGTCTGGGCACTGCTCGGAGTACTATCCAGCCACGCCCTCTACTGTCTGGGCACTGCTTGGAGTCCTATCTACACCCCTCTCCTATGTCTGGGCACTGCTGGGAGTCCTATCTACATCCCTCTCCTACGTCCGGGCACTGCTGGGAGTCCTATCCAGCCACCCCCTATACTGTCTGGGCAATGCTGGGAGTCCTATCCAGCCACCCCTATACTGTCTGGGCACTGCTGGAAGTCCTATCTACATCGCCCTCCCATGTCTGGGCACTGCTGGGAGTCCTATCTACACCCCTCTCCTTTGTCTGGGCACTGCTGGGAGTCCTATCTACACCCCCTCCTACGTCTGGGCACTGCTGGGAGTCCTATCTACACCCCCCTCCTATGTCTGAGCACTGCTGGGAGTCCTATCTACACCCCCCTCCTATGTCTGGGCACTGCTGGGAGTCCTATCCACCCACCCCCTATACTGTCTGGGCACTGCTGGGAGTCCTATCTACACCCCCCTCCTATGTCTTGGCACTGCTGGGAGTCCTATCTGCACCCCTTTCCTATGTCTGGGCACTGCTGGGAGTCCTATCCAGCCACCCCCTATACTGTCTGGGCACTGCTGGGAGTCCTATCTACACCCCCCTCCTATGTCTGGGCTCTGCTGGGAGTCCTATCTACACCCCCCTCCTATGTCTGAGCACTGCTGGGAGTCCTATCTACACCCCCTCCTATGTCTGGGCACTGCTGGGAGTCCTATCCACCCACCCCCTATACTGTCTGGGCACTGCTGGGAGTCCTATCTACACCCCCCTCCTATGTCTGGGCACTGCTGGGAGTCCTATCTGCACCCCTCTCCTATGTCTGGGCACTGCTGGGAGTCCTATCCAACCACCCCCTATACTGTCTGGGCACTGCTGGGAGTCCTATCTACATCGCCCTCCTATGTCTGGGCACTGGTGGGAGTCCTATCTACACCCCCTCCTTTGTCTGGGCACTGCTGGGAGTCCTATCTACACCCCCTCCTATGTCTGGGCACTGCTGGGAGTCCTATCTACACCCCCCTCCTATGTATGAGCACTGCTGGGAGTCCTATCTACACCCCCTCCTATGTCTGGACACTGCTGGGAGTCCTATCTACACCCCTCTCCTATGTCTGGGCACTGCTGGGAGTCCTATCCAGCCACCCCCTATATTGTCTGGGCACTGGTGGGTGTCCCATCTACATCCCCCTCCTATGTCTGGGCACTGCTGGGAGTTCTATCCACACCCCCTCCTATGTCAGAGTACTGCTGGGAGTCCTATCCACACCCCCTCCTATGTCTGGGCACTGCTGGGAGTCCTATCTGCACTCCTCTCCTATGTCTGGGCACTGCTCGGAGTACTATCCAGCCACGCCCTCTACTGTCTGGGCACTGCTTGGAGTCCTATCTACACCCCTCTCCTATGTCTGGGCACTGCTGGGAGTCCTATCTACATCCCTCTCCTACGTCCGGGCACTGCTGGGAGTCCTATCCAGCCACCCCCTATACTGTCTGGGCAATGCTGGGAGTCCTATCCAGCCACCCCTATACTGTCTGGGCACTGCTGGAAGTCCTATCTACATCGCCCTCCCATGTCTGGGCACTGCTGGGAGTCCTATCTACACCCCTCTCCTTTGTCTGGGCACTGCTGGGAGTCCTATCTACACCCCCTCCTACGTCTGGGCACTGCTGGGAGTCCTATCTACACCCCCCTCCTATGTCTGAGCACTGCTGGGAGTCCTATCTACACCCCCCTCCTATGTCTGGGCACTGCTGGGAGTCCTATCCACCCACCCCCTATACTGTCTGGGCACTGCTGGGAGTCCTATCTACACCCCCCTCCTATGTCTTGGCACTGCTGGGAGTCCTATCTGCACCCCTTTCCTATGTCTGGGCACTGCTGGGAGTCCTATCCAGCCACCCCCTATACTGTCTGGGCACTGCTGGGAGTCCTATCTACACCCCCCTCCTATGTCTGGGCACTGCTGGGAGTCCTATCTACACCCCTCACCTATGTCTGGGCACTGCTGGGAGTCCTATCCAGCCACCCTCTATACTGTCAGGGCACTGCTGGGAGTCCTATCTACACCCCTCTCCTATGTCTGGGCACTGCTAGGAGTCCTATCCAGCCACCCCCTATACTGTCTGGGCACTGGTGGGAGTCCTATCTACATCCCCCTCCTATGTCGGGGCACTGTTGGGAGTCCTATCTACACCCCCTCCTATGTCTGGGCACGTTCTGGGGGTCCGATCCACCCACCCCCTATACTGTCTGGGCACTGCTGGGAGTCCTATCTACACCCCCCTCCTTTGTCTGGGCACTGCTGGGAGTCCTATGTACACCCCCTCCTATGTCTGGGCACTGCTGGAGTCCTATCTACACCCCCTCCTATGTCTGAGCACTACTGGGAGTCCTATCTACACCCCCCTCCTATGTCTGGGCACTGGTGGGAGTCCTATCCAGCCACCCCCTATACTGTCTGGGCACTGCTGGGAGCCTATCTACACCCCCCTACTATGTCTGGGCACTGCAGTGAGTCCTATCTATACCCCCTCCTATGTCTGGGCACTGCTGGGAGTCCTATCTACACCCCTCCTATGTCTGGGCACTGCTGGGAGTCCTATCCAGCCACCCCCTATACTTTCTGGGCACTGCTGGGAGTCCTATCTACACCCACTCCTATGTCTGGGCACTGCTGGGAGTCCTATCCACCCACCTCCTATACTGTCTGGGCACTGCTTGGAGTCCTATCTACACCCCCTCCTATGTCTGGGCACTGCTGGGAGTCCCATCTGCACCCCTCTCCTATGTCTGGGCACTGCTGGGAGTCCTATCCAGCCACCCCCTATCCTGTCTGGGCACTGCTGGGAGTCCTATCTACACCCCTTCCTATGTATGTGCACTGCTGGGAGTCCTATCTACACCACTCTCCTATGTCTTGGCACTGCTGGGATTCCTATCTACACCCCCCTCCTTTGTCTGGGCACTGCGGGGGGTCCTATCTACACCCCTCCTATGTCTGGGCTCTGCTGGGAGTCCTATCTACACCCCCCTCCTATGTCTGAGCACTGCTGGGAGTCCTATCTACACCCCCTCCTAAGTCTGGGCACTGCTGGGAGTCCTATCCACCCACCCCCTATACTGTCTGGGCACTGCTGGGAGTCCTATCTACACCCCCCTCCTATGTCTGGGCACTGCTGGGAGTCCTATCTGCACCCCTCTCCTATGTCTGGGCACTGCTGGGAGTCCTATCCAGCCACCCCCTATACTGTCTGGGCACTGCTGGGAGTCCTATCTACATCGCCCTCCTATGTCTGGGCACTGCTGGGAGTCCTATCTACACCCCCTCCTTTGTCTGGGCACTGCTGGGAGTCCTATCTACACCCCCTCCTATGTCTGGGCACTGCTGGGAGTCCTATCTACACCCCCTCCTATGTCTGAGCACTGCTGGGAGTCCTATCTACACCCCCTCCTATGTCTGGACACTGCTGGGAGTCCTATCTACACCCCTCTCCTATGTCTGGGCACTGCTGGGAGTCCTATCCAGCCACCCCCTATATTGTCTGGGCACTGGTGGGAGTCCTATCTACATCCCCCTCCTATGTCTGGGCACTGCTGGGAGTCCTATCCACACCCCCCTCCTATGTCAGAGTACTGCTGGGAGTCCTATCCACACCCCCTCCTATGTCTGGGCACTGCTGGGAGTCCTATCTGCACTCCTCTCCTATGTCTGGGCACTGCTCGGAGTACTATCCAGCCACGCCCTCTACTGTCTGGGCACTGCTTGGAGTCCTATCTACACCCCTCTCCTATGTCTGGGCACTGCTGGGAGTCCTATCTACATCCCTCTCCTACGTCTGGGCACTGCTGGGAGTCCTATCCAGCCACCCCCTATACTGTCTGGGCAATGCTGGGAGTCCTATCCAGCCACCCCTATACTGTCTGGGCACTGCTGGAAGTCCTATCTACATCGCCCTCCCATGTCTGGGCACTGCTGGGAGTCCTATCTACACCCCTCTCCTTTGTCTGGGCACTGCTGGGAGTCCTATCTACACCCCCTCCTACGTCTGGGCACTGCTGGGAGTCCTATCTACACCCCCTCCTATGTCTGAGCACTGCTGGGAGTCCTATCTACACCCCCCTCCTATGTCTGGGCACTGCTGGGAGTCCTATCCACCCACCCCCTATACTGTCTGGGCACTGCTGGGAGTCCTATCTACACCCCCCTCCTATGTCTTGGCACTGCTGGGAGTCCTATCTGCACCCCTTTCCTATGTCTGGGCACTGCTGGGAGTCCTATCCAGCCACCCCCTATACTGTCTGGGCACTGCTGGGAGTCCTATCTACATCCCCCTCCTATGTCTGGGCACTGCTGGGAGTCCTATCTACACCCCTCACCTATGTCTGGGCACTGCTGGGAGTCCTATCCAGCCACCCCCTATACTGTCTGGGCACTGCTGGGAGTCCTATCTACACCCCTCTCCTATGTCTGGGCACTGCTGGGAGTCCTATCCAGCCACCCCGTATACTGTCTGGGCACTGGTGGGAGTCCTATCTACATCCCCCTTCTATGTCTGGGCACTGCTGGGAGTCCTATCCACACCCCCTCCTATGTCTGGGCACTGCTGGGAGTCCTCTCCACACCCCCTCCTATGTCTGGGCACTGCTAGGAGTCCTATCTGCACCCCTCTCCTATGTCTGGGCACTGCAGGGAGTATTATCCAGCCACCCCCTATACTGTCTGGGCACTGCTGGTGGTCCTATCTACACCCCTTTCCTATGTCTGGGCACTGCTGGGAGTCCTATCCAGCCACCCCCTATACTGTCTGGGCACTGCTGGGAGCCTATCTACACCCCCCTACTATGTATGGGCACTGATGTGAGTCCTATCTACACCCCCCTCCTATGTCTGGGCACTGCTGGGAGTACTATCTACACCCCTCCTATGTCTGGGCACTGCTGGGAGTCCTATACAGCCACCCCCTATACTGTCTGGGCACTGCTGGGAGTCCTATCTACACACCCTCCTATGTCTGGGCACTGCTGGGAGTCCTATCCACCCACCCCCTATACTGTCTGGGCACTGCTTGGAGTCCTATCTACACCCCCTCCTATGTCTGGGCACTGCTGGGAGTCCCATCTGCACCATGTCTGGGCACTGCTGGGAGTCCTATCCAGCCACCCCCTATCCTGTCTGTGCACTGCTGGGAGTCCTATCGACACCCCTTTCCTATGTCTTGGCACTGCTGGGATTCCTATCTACACCCCCCTCCTTTGTCTGGGCACTGCTGGGGGTCCTATCTACACCCCTCCTATGTCTGGGCTCTGCTGGGAGTCCTATCAACACCCCCCTCCTATGTCTGAGCACTGCTGGGAGTCCTATCTACACACCCTCCTATGTCTGGGCACTGCTGGGAGTCCTATCCACCCACCCCCTATACTGTCTGGGCACTGCTGGGAGTCCTATCTACACCCCCCTCCTATGTCTGAGCACTGCTGGGAGTCCTGTCTGCACCCCTCTCCTATGTCTGGGCACTGCTGGGAGTCCTATCCAGCCACCCCGTATACTGTCTGGGCACTGCTGGGAGTCCTATCTACATCGCCCTCCTATGTCTGGGCACTGCTGGGAGTCCTATCTACACCCCCTCCTTTGTCTGGGCACTGCTGGGAGTCCTATCTACACCCCCTTCTATGTCTGGGCACTGCTGGGAGTCCTATCTACACCCCTCTCCTATGTCTGGGCACTGCTGGGAGTCCTATCCAGCCACCCCCTATATTGTCTGGGCACTGGTGGGAGTCCTATCTACATCCCCCTCCTATGTCTGGGCACTGCTGGGAGTCCTATCCACACCCCCTCCTATGTCTGAGCACTGCTGGGAGTCCTATCCACACCCCCTCCTATGTCTGGGCACTGCTGGGAGTCCTATCTGCACTCCTCTCCTATGTCTGGGCACTGCTCGGAGTACTATCCAGCCACCCCCTCTACTGTCTGGGCACTGCTGGGAGTCCTATCTACACCCCTCTCCTATGTCTGGGCACTGCTGGGAGTCCTATCTACATCCCTCTCCTACGTCTGGGCACTGCTGGGAGTCCTATCCAGCCACCCCCTATACTGTCTGGGCACTGCTGGGAGTCCTATCTACACCCCCCTCCTATGTCTGGGCACTGCTGGGAGTCCTATCTACACCCCTCTCCTATGTCTGGGCACTGCTGGGAGTCCTATCTACATCCCTCTCCTACGTCTGGGCACTGCTGGGAGTCCTATCCAGCCACCCCCTATACTGTCTGGGCACTGCTGGGAGTCCTATCCAGGCACCCCCTATACTGTCTGGGCACTGCTGGGAGTCCTATCTACTCCCCCCTCCTATATCTGGGCACTGCTAGGAGTCCTGTGCACCCACCACTCAGATGTGACGCATCAAACTCATACATTACAGACATGTGTGAGGCACTTATCACTATTGCAATGCTGATATACGCTAGCGTGTGGCGCACCGTACCCCGACATTAATGGCGTATATACATTAATGGCGTATATGGGGTACGAATCACTATTGCAATGGTGATATGCGCAGGCGTGTGGTGCACCGTACCCCGACATTAATGGCGTATGTGCGTGCGTATCACTATTGCAATGGTGATATGCACAGGCTTGTGGCGCACCGTATCCTGAAATTAATGGCATATGTGTGGCTCGTATCACTATTGCAATGGTGCTATGCTCAGGCGTGTGCCGCAACGTACCCGGACATTGATGGCGTATGTGCGGCACGTATCACTACTGCAATGTTGATATGCGCGTGCGCATGGCGCAACGTACAGGTATACTTAGGTTGTTGTGGTACATTGTACTCACCGCCTGCGCCGTCGTCGGTTTCGATGTACGAGGTTGGAGGCGTATAGGACTGTGATGACACGGAAGATGGGGTTCATGTCGTGTATGCCGCGTACCAGGGTGCGGTTCAGGCCAGACTCTGCTTTTACGGCAGTTTTCAGCTCTCGTAGCAAAAGGGCTGTATGGAGTGTTATCGACACGGATCGTACTTCCTGGTTCGGAAAGGGCGGCCTATTTACGTTCGGACGTTGCGTACCGCGTCAGCCGGATACAATCCGTATGTACGTTCGAGTTGTATGGTATTTGGTACGAGTCCTACGGAGTGGCGCTTTGGGTTCGGATCGTACTTGATTGTTCGTATGGAGACGTTGAAGGTGTACGATTTGTACGGGAAAAACGCTCCATACAGCTAATCGGAGCGCTTTTTCCCGATTCGGAATCGACCCCTTAACGTTTGCTAGATGATGAATTTGTTACAATTGTATACCTTTTAAAGTTATACAGATTTTAAATTGCAAAAGAAAAGATAACTGTCAGGTAGTACAAAGTTAATAGGTGCGTTTGTGTACTGCTAATTTGGGAAGTATATCACATTGATTTCTTGAAAGTGTAATGAGCTATAAGTGTTGACTGTGATGGGTAGAAGTGCATTTTCTAATTATGTCATTATGGTTAAATTGTGAGATATGGTTTTTGTACCAATAACGTCTGTAGGTCAGAGTTGGGATAGCTGGTGGAAGAAAAGGGGATAGTACAGCTTGCTTTGTTAGTTCCAGAAAGTGCAGCGGTCCTTCTGTCCATGGTGGTTGTTGGATAGTACTAGGAGGTAATGTGACAATGGTAGTAAACCATTTTTTGTGTAGGTGATGGTTTAAAATAATGTATAGTATCAGAGTTTAAAAGTATAATGTTTTATGTGTGTTAAGTGGAGGTTATCAAGCAGTTTTGTTGCAAGTTCAGAATTCATGTTGAGTGTTTTTGCATTGTTTTCTTTGAGTGAAGTGAGGTGTGTTGTATCTGAGTGTGCTTTGTATGGTTTGTTTGTGTTTTTGTGTGTGTGTGAGCACATGTGCATGTGTGTGTTTCTGTGTGTTTGTTTGAAAATGCTTGCCTGCCCTCTGACGATTGGTTGGATGTTGAGGTAGTATTCTGATGCTAACAGTGCTGAAGAAAACCGAAAAATTATGATAGAGATAGGGATGTACTGAACGTAGATGAATCGCTTGTTACGGTGTTATATTCAGGTCCAACTTAATTAACTGGGACCTGTACACTGTACACAGTTTTAAAGAAAAGGTCATTTCTAACTGCGAATCATGTCCACTAATTCCTTCTGGTCCTGCATTAATATCAAATCCGTATAGTTGATCCCAATGGAGAAGTTGACTCGTTCCCTACTTTCGATTGGTGCAACATGGAGCTAATATTAGAAAATTTGCATAGATGCTTTTTTCCTTTCGATCTAAAACTGTTTGTTTGCTAAAGAGGGACAACTAAAAGGTAATGTCTTTAACTACAAAACCTAATATGTATCCCTGGTTGGTATTCTATATGGCACTGACTGGATCTATGGTTATCTATATGATTAATGTAATACCTTCACGCCCCATGAACAGCTTCTTAAGGAAATTCCACTGCCACAGAAGACTGTTGATCCAGCAATATTCAAGGTGCTTCGTAATAGCTATTCATTAAGCTTCTCAACATGTTGAACAAACATGGTTTGGTGTATATGGCGATTCAGCACTGCACAAAACATACCAGCTTCCTAGTATACATTTAAATAAATGTGGAGAATTGCTGGCTACAACCTTGTTTAATCAAGGAACAGAAAATAATTAGTGATAATTACAGATAAAAGGAGAAAATATAAATATGAAAAAATGCAGAAACGTATGTCAATAAAATGAATAACAGTTAGTGCCTTGATTATCAATAGGATGTGTGCATAACTGACATTGTCCTGACATGAGATTGTAGAGAAGCAATTGTAGTTAACTGTAGCGGTTAATTAAATATTCCAATGACATTGAAGCTTGAGGCTTTTCATGCTCTTCTCTCTGCTCACTCTCCTCAATTTCATAGTGATCCTGATTTGTCAGATAGATCACTTTGCAACTGGATTTCTCAAGCTCATGACTCTCATCCCTGCTAAATGGTCTAAGGGTCGTACTTTTGATTCCAACCCTTGGTTTAACGAGTCTCTGGCCACTATTCGTAAAGCTTGAAAAAAGTTGGAGCATACCTGGAGAAAGGACTACGATCGTGGGGCTAAAGCTTGCTACCAGACTGCAGTTAAAAGCTACCATAGGACTTTACACTCTGTCCGGGCTGCCTATTTTGCTAATGAAATCAAGCTTAGCCACAATCCGGCTAAGTGTATCTTTAAAATACTTAAGGATCTCAGAGTAAGAAAAACTCTGCTGCCTCCGTGTTTAGCTCTGAGCAACATTGTGCAGACCTGGCGACCTTCTTTGTGAATAAAGTAGAAACTATCTATAGGTTGTTCCCTTCGTTGCCCCCCTCTCTCACTGCTCCTCATGGGCCTCCTTCCTCTCATTTTTTGGAACTTTTCTCTCCCATCTCACAGGAAGAGTTTTTACTGCTGTGTGGTAAAGTTAAATCGGGTTCCCAGGTTGATCCTTTGAAGCCCGCCCAGTTCAGGGACTCCCTTTCGGTGCTCCTGGCTCCTTTATGCCAGGTCACTAACTCATCTTTTTCTACTGCCGTGGTCCCTGAGATTTGGAAGCAGGCCACCGTGGTTTCATTACTGAAAAAACCTTCGCTGGACCCGGCTAAGTTGGAAAGTTCGCCCCATATCTCTTTTACGGTGGGCAGCTAAGATCGCTGAGGCTCACTTGAAGAACATCTTAACTGGGTTCCTTAATAGTAATGGCACCCTAGATTCCTCCCAGAAAGGCTTCCGCCCTGGACACAGCACGGAGACTGCACTCTTGGCTGTGACCAAACATCTGATGACCATTCTGGACACAGGGCACACTGTGGCATTGATATTGCTCGATCTCAGTGCCCCAATTGACACAGTTGCTCATAAGATTCTTTTATGCCGTCTAAAGGACGCAGGTGTTGTTGGCTTAGCCTTGGAATGGTTTAAATCTTTCCTGTCAAGGAAAACATTTGAAGTGACTGCCCCTGTTTCTCTCCTGTGTTCAGTGCATCAGGCAGGGGGTGCCTCAGGGTTCTGCTCTGAGTCCTGTACTTTTTAACCTGTATGTACAACCTTTTGCTAAGGTTGCTAGGGCCAAAGGCCTTTCTATGGTCTCCTACAATGACGACACACAGTTGGTGGTGGCCCTCTCTGATGACTCTATGCAGGACACTTCCAAGTTGAGAAGTGGTCTGGCGGCAGTCGCAGAGAGGATGACCTCCAACTGCCTCCAGCTTAATGCCAATAAAACCGAGGTGTTGCTGGTGGGGAAAGATAGGATCCCGAGGAGTGAGCAATCGTGGCCTACCACTCTTGGTAGTGCGCCCGTCCCCAAGACAGTGGACTCCACCATCAGCTTCCAGGATCACACCAAGAAGGTAGCTGGTACTTGTTTCGGCCTTCTTCTTGTACTTAGACCCCTGCTGGGGTTCTTTGATCCACCCACTCATCAGCTGATTGTCCAGGCGCCGATACTATCTAGACTTGACTACGCCAGCTCGCTCCTCCTTGGAGCTTTTCAGGCTGAGGTGGTGCGCTTGCAGCGAGTCCAAAATGCAGCCGCCAGAGCCCTGCTGGGGCTCCAGCGTAAATGCTCAAAAGCTTGTGCTATCCAACAATTACATTGGTTGCCCATGGCTAAGCGAATCAAATTTAAGGCTCTCTGCCTATCTTTTAAAATTCTTAAGTTTGCGTTTCCCAGGCTTTAGGCCAACTTGTTGGCACTTTACGTTCCTGGACGCCAGCTGCACTCTCTGGGGCAGCACTTGGCTGTGATCCCTCGAGTGAACCGTCTCCGTGCTGGGGGGCTGTCCTTTCATTGTTTGGCAGCCAAGTTATGGAACTCTCTGCCCTTTCAGATTCATAGTCTGGATAGCCTGCTGGCCTTCCGTAAAGCCATTACGACATACCTCTTTCCTGCAGCCTAATTTTATCTTTTTATGTTCACTTCTTCATTTGCCCAGTTTCTTAGCCTCTATGCCCTGCTTCTGCTAGCGCCAGGATGCCTCTTTGCTGAGACAGATGCACGCTTTATAAGCTTAGTTAACATAACATAACATAACATAACATAACATAACATAACATAACATAACATAACATACAAAATACCAGAAATTTCACAGATGAGAAATTCTTGTTGCAAAACAAATTGTCAATGCTTTCACTTTTCACTTTTCACAAAGTACAAGTTTAGCTACTTGTAATTTCACAAATCTGGTGGTTTTGTAGTTTTCACAGAATTTGTTGCCCCATATGAATAGAACACTCAAAGCAAAGTATGTTGAATCTCCATGAACTGCAACATATTGTGGTTTTTCGCAAATTTAAAAACATGAGGAAAGCATTTTGTTGCACTTATTAATTCCAAATTGCAAAAAATAATCAGGGACTTTTTAAAACAGCACATTGACCAAGGGAGGGGATGCTGGGGGGTCTGCCAGAATTGTGTGGAGGCAAGTAGACTGATGCAAAATTTATTGTTATGTTATGGTATGTTATCAGGGTTCGTGTGGAGGCAAGCAGACTGATGCAAAATGTATTGTTATGTTATGTTATGTTATCAGGGTTTTCATACAGCGCACAGCTACTCTACTGAGTGTCCTATAGCTGGTGACTGTGACTGAACTAGACAGAAAGGGAAAGTGTGCAGAGCGCAGAGTGCTACGTTATTGTGGAAACAACCATGTTTTAGGGCTTTTCTGAAGGAAAGCAGATCCTGAAGAAGTCTCTCTGCAAGCAGCAGATCATTCCATAGTTTTGCCACTCTCAGCAGGAAGGTGCGGCCTCCAATTCGGGAGTATTTCACCACCGGAGTACAGATTAGCACCAGTGAAGCTTAGCGAAGAGAACGTTGTGGATGATAAAACGTAACTCTCTTCCTCAAGCAAGGGGCTCCATAACCATGTAAAGCCTTAAAAGCCAGCACCTGGGCCTTAAACTGTATCCGCTTGCAGATCGGGAGCCAGTGGAGAGAGTTCAAATGAGCAGACATCCGGGTCCTGTTGCTAAGAGAAAGAATAGGCCTGGCCACAGCATTTTGCACTACCTGGAGACGGGTAAGCAAATCCTCCTGAAGACCCAGGTAGAGAATGTTTACGTAGTCCAGCGTAGAACCAATCAAGGCCTGGACCACAATTGTAAGGGATCTGAAGTAAAGGAAGACATTTTTGAGCATTTTAAAATAAAGTATAGTGCTGGAAATATAAACCTTTCCTCTGGAAACACATAAATTGGTAGTCAAGGGGTGGAAAAGCAAAGGAGTTGGAGCCTACAGGGGAGGAGTTTGAAAAGCAGAGTCTGACAGTCAACTTATACATTTATAGAAAAAACAATCTGCAGCAAAGAACTTGGCAACAAAGACATAAGTGAAAGTAAATATCTTCTAGATTACTTAATTGGTCATTAAAAGGCAGTATTTCAAAATATCTTACAGGGTTATGACACCTGCTGCAGAGATCATTGTGTACCCAGCAATTTTGAGTGGGTTATATCATTGATAAGGTAACTCAAGCAGTTATTATAGTTCTGGGAGGGTTCTAAATTGTGTCCACTCGGAAAAGGAGCTTCGCGTGGATCCAAGATGGACGCGTGAGCACAGGGCTCCTGAGACCCTCTTTGCCTCCCGCATCTATCCTGCCACTAATCCTGAATTGAACGACGGGTACTTGTAGACTATGCCCTGCTGATTCCAAAGTCTTTTTTCAGATTTTAAATCGGACGCCGATCACCGGACTTGCTGCGTCCTGAAGTTTGCGGCCTACATCGCAGACCGTCCCCGGACTTGAGTCTCCGAGGTACCCAGGTGGCAACTCAACAACAACGGCCTGTTGGACACGCCCACAGACCCTGTGGTACTTTCGGTTTCGCTTTTGGCCATTGTTGACGGCGATTCACGGCTGTCCCCATTTTATCTCTCGTCCCAGCTACAGATCCTCAGTTTGCTCTGTTCTTCACACCCTTGCCTTTGAGGTCCATCGAGAACGTGATCATTTTGACCAGATTGCAACGACTCCGTGGGGGTTCGAAGCCCACTATGGCGAGCAAGGTAGAGGTCGAGAAACGAACTTCCAAGAGCACGCATCGTGGGGCTCCTATTCAATCTCATACCATCGAGCGCTTTACACGCCCGAAAGGATCCCCGGGTGGAGCGACCAAGGCTCTCGAGGGGACTGGAGATGGTACTCCTTCATCGGAGGAGCCGACACTAAAAGACATCATGGGCGCCATTACTAGTGTCAGGCTGGATATGGGCCAAAAGTATGAAACTCTCGCCGCAAAGATCGACACAGTGGTGATCGAGGTTAACCTCATTAGGGCGGACTTGGGCAAGACGAATGAACGGGTCAAGTCTCTGGATATTAAAACTGCGAGCTTGACCACTGATGTCTCCGATCTGCAGGCCGAGGTTCGTGCCCTCCATACCTCCAACGACCAGTTTGCCCGCCGGCTGGAGGAGTTCGAGAGCCGGGCCAGGCGCAACAACGTTCGGATCGTGGGGGTTCCGGAGACTTCTGCGGACGTCCCCATGGATCTACTGGTGGAGGACCTGGTCCTTAAACATCTTGCACCTAAGGGCCTCAGCAAGTTCTTCACTGTGGAGGGGGCACACAGAGTCCCTGGTGGGAAGCCTAAACTGGGGGCCGCGCCAAGACCTATCATCGCCAGGATTTTTAATTTCCGGGACCGGGACGCTATCCTGCAAGCTTCACGAACCACGGGTGCTACCAAATTTGACAATGCCTCGGTCAGTTTCTATCCGGACTTCACCCAGGCGGTGCAGAAACAGCGCATGGGCTTCACTGGGATTAAACGACGGCTTAGAGACATGGGCTTAAAATATGCCATGCTTTTTCCTGCCCGCCTGAGTATTGAATATGAGGAGCGGGTGTTTTTCTTCGATCGCCCTGATGTGGCCAGTGACTGGTTGGACACATTGCCATCAGCTCGTACGAGCGGCAAGAGTTCGGGAGGTGCCGAGGGGGGCCTTCTTGAACAGGAGCAGTGAGTCTGCAGCGGCGAACTGGTTACTTTGGACTATTAACAGTGGGGTTTTTCATAGACTTGCTAGATGGTGTGGATGCCCGGGGGCGGGGGGAATCGGGCCTCCTCTTCCTCCTCTGGGGGCTTTTTCTCTCTTCTTTTAGGTTAGTTTAATGGGGCGACAGGCACACTGCAAGTTGGGGTGGCTTTTTGGTCTAATGCAGGGGTGCAGGTTGGGGGTGTGTGTTTTTCAGGGTTCCATGGGGGTGGTGGTGGGGTCTTTTTCTTTTCGTTTTGCTCGAGGGTGCCCTTTATCCTGTTCTCTGTTCTGTGTTTTTTTTCCCTGGCGTGGGGGGCTGGGTTTTCAATGTCGGGATGGGGGGGGGAGCTTAGGGTGCTAAGTTGGAACGTTAACAGTCTTGGAGACAGAATAAAGCGGGGTATTGTGTTGCAATATTTGAAACGTTGAACCCCAGATGTGATTTTGCTTCAGGAGACACACTTGGTGGGAAATGCATGCCGCGCACTTAACAGACGTGGCTATCGTATGGCGGCACACTCGGGGTTCACGTCTGGCTCGAGAGGAGTGGGGGTCCTGGTTCGATCTTCCCTTCCCCTGGAGGTGGATGATGTGGTGTTAGACGATAGAGGCCGCTATGCGGCTGTTATGGGTTGGTGGGAGGGGAGGACGATCTCCATTTTGTCTGTGTATGTCCCCCTGGCCTACAATCTACCACATTTGCTGATTTGGGTGAAGTGATCCTTGGGCTTCCTGATGGCATACTGGTGGTGGGTGCCGACTTTAATTCTGTAGTTAGTGGGGATGAGGATCGTAGCCCCCTCAGGGCTCTGCCGGTGGCGCAGTACTGGCTTGGACGGCTCCTGGATACATTCGGACTCCTTGATTGTTGGAGGCAACTGCACCCTGGTCAGCTCCAATATACTTTCCACTCAGGTGCACACGGGAGCCTATTGAGGTTAGATTATATTCTTGTGCCAGTGGCCCAGATGGTTTCTGTGCTGGAGGTTCGACACCTGGCTAGGGGGATTTCTAACCACTCTCCGCTCTGGCTCGTGGTTGACATACAATTGGGAGCTGAGGGCCGTGTCGCCCCGATTAACCCCTGGCACCTTTGCAACCCCAAGATCCGGTCTGAGGTGGTGAAATGTATGGACTTCTATTTCGCTGAGAATGAGGGATCGGTGTCCTCCCCGGTTACATTTTGGGAGGCTTATAAACCGGTCATCCGTGGTCAAGTTCTGTCCCTCATTGCTAGCGAAAGAAGGCGTAGGAATGCCGCGGTGGTGGACCTGGAAAATGAGATCACTGATTTGGAGGGGCAATTAGAGTCCGGGGTTACTCCGGAGGTGTTGCATTCTCTTGCCCTGAAACAATCCGATTATAAGGCGCTAGTCACGGATGCGGCCAAGGCGATGCATCATGAGCAACAGGGACGTCTCTATGATGTTGGTGATAAGGCGGGGAAGTTGATTGCATGGCTGGACAGGAAGGATCACTTGAACCGTGTTGTGCCTGTTGTTGAACGTATGGATGGTGTGCGTGTCGTTGACCCTATTGATATAGTCCAAGCATTTGCCCTTCACTTTGAAACAGTCTATGCGCCGGTTTCCGATAGGCTGGAGGAGGATTCTCATCTCCTGTTTCGGGATATCGCCCTCCCTGGCCTGTCGGATTTGGATCGGGAGCTTATGGAGGCGGATTTTTCCACCGATGAAGTAGCGCTCGCTATCCGTTCCCTTCGTTCTGGCTAGGCCTCGGGCCCTAATGGTATACCGGTGGAACTGTATAAATTATGCCCCGACAAAATGGCGCTGTATCTTCATCAGATGTTTTTGACATCGTGAGATCTTGGCTCTCTTCCTCGTGATAAGAGATTGGCGTCCATTGTGGTTATCCATAAAGATGGCAAGCCTCGTGATCGTTGTTCATTGTATCGACCGATTTCGCTTCTGAATGTTGAGCCTAAAATTCTTGCTAAACTTCTTGCGAATCGGCTGGTCACGGTGATTGCAGACTTAATCCACCCGGACCAATCTGGATTTATACCCCGCCGCAATACCGCACTAAACCTGCGTCGCCTCCATGGCGCTTTAGCAAGGGCGGGGTCTCTTCAAGAGCCGGCCATTTTGGTTTCTCTTGAAGCCTCAATGTCCTTCGACATGGTTGAATGGCCATATTTGTGGGCGGCTCTTGCCAAGTTTGGTTTCGGCCCCAAATTCATTGGGTGGATCAGGCTTTTGTATGAGCAGCACAGGTGGTGGTTAATGGTAGGGCCTCGGAGCCCTTCGCACTCGGACGGGGAACGAGACAGGGGTGTCCCCTGTCACAGCTCCTCTGCGCGCTTGCCCTTGAGCCCCTGGCTGCATGGTTGCAGTGGGAACCATCGCTTAAGGGCATCCGATGGTCGCCCGACTTCGAGGACCGGATATCACTTTATGCTGATGATATCTTACTATATCTCACCTCTCCTCGTAAGTCGCTGGGCGTCCTGTTTGATGTGTTAAGCTCCTTCGGCAGGAATTCCGGTCTGGTTATCAACTGGGCCAAGTCCTGTATTTATCCGCTTGTGGGTGATGAGCTTCTTCTTCCCCGCCACTGCCCAATACCCGTTTCCAGGGATGGATTTAAGTACTTGAGGATCTATGTTTCCCGTGATCCCAAGGCCCGCTACGAGTGGAATTTGTTACCTCCGCTCTCCCGGCTTCGGTCGGATGTTACAGCGTGGTGTGGATTGCCACTATCCCTTTTGGGAAGGGCGGCCCTGTTTAAAATGATGTCTCCCCCCCTTTTCTTGTATGCCATTCAAAATACACTTGACTTGGTACCTGCAAGCTATTTCCGAGAGATCGAGGGCTTGCGAAGGCGGTTGGTATGGGGCGGGCGACCACGTATCTCATTGGCGAAATTGTCCTTGCCATGGTACGATGGGGGTATTGCGTTGCCCGACATCAAGCGCTACTACTGGGCTTCTCAGTTGAGTGCGGTGAACCACGCTATGTATGGCCCTGTCCCGAATCCCGCGTTTGAGATGGACAGGTGGCTGCTCCCCGGGGGGGATTACAACCGAGCGCTTTATTCCAGAGCAGACCGTAAACATCTCACGGGCCCCACTGCAGTAGCAGTGCGAGTTTGGATGAGCGCCACCGCCGCCACGGGATGGAGGATAAATTGACAAAGTCGACCCCGTTGTATGCTGCGGAAGCGCTGGGTGGCCTGTGGTCGTCTCAGGGTTTTGATAGATGGGACCTCATTGGTATTAGCAAGGTGGGCGACCTCTGGGCCAAGGGCAAAGTCAAGACCTTTGAGACACTCCAGCGGGAATATCAACTGAGTGATAGGGAATATTACCGGTACCTCCAAGTCAGTCATGCACTTAACTCGGTTTTCCCTGCTGGTGTTACTATCCCGGAGTCCTCCCCTCTCGAGGATAGGGTGCTTGATGGGTACGTCCCTGACAGCACCATATCTCTCATTTATAAGAAGCTGATTAATGACCGATCTGATCTCCTTTTCCAATTGCGGAATGCCTGGACCAGTGATGGGTTAGAACTGGACGATGAGGACTGGCAGGCGGCGATATCTTCCCCTAAGGAGGTTGCTATTCCGGCACGTCTTCGATAGGTGCAACTTAAAATATTGCATTGGGTGTATGTCACGGGTCCACGACTGATACATATGGGCTTTTCTGTGGATGGATTGTGTAGGCGTGGATGTGGCATGCTGGCTACATTCTTGCATATCCTCTGGGAATGTCCGGAGGTGGCGACGTTTTGGCGAGTGTGCATGCGGTTATGTACGAAGTGACTGGGGTGGAGTTGTCGCCTGAAGCTAGACGTTGTCTGTTGAATGTCTGGGACCCGAATGATTGTACTGTAGCTCAAACCCAATGGGTCACGCTGGGTAATATGGTCGCTAAGCGTGACATTGCCCAACTATGGGGTTCCCCAAGGTCTCCGACGCTCTTGAAGTGGAAAGAAAATATGGACTGGTCCATGTTCAGAGAGAAAGTAGTGTATGTTTCCCGCGGCAGACCCAAGAAATGGGGCAGAATTTGGGGTCAATGAACCGCCTACCGAGGGGAGATTTGCACCCCTCCTTTCACCGAACTTCCAGATCCACTTCTTCTCCCTTGATTGTGCGTTCCCCGTACTTAGCTTTTTGTTGACTATACTGTATGATTCGCTCCTGGAGCCCCCCCCCCCTGCCCTCCCCGTTATTTCTCCTTTTCTAATACTGTAGTACGTCTCTCACCCGCCTCCCATTGCCACAAGGGATAGCCAGTTTCTCCGCACAGTACCGCCTCGATTTTGTTTGGGTTTTGTTTAGGTTTTCTTTATATAAAAAATAAAATGTGAAACCTTTCACTTATCCTGTCCCTACCACCTGCTTTACATGATCACGAACTGTCGCTGCCGAACCCCCGGGTTGTCGGCTAAACAGCTGTGTACTTTGATGTTGATCCTCTTGTGTTTGATTGGCCAACCTTGGTGGTTGTAACTCTGTAATTGTCTTCTCTCTTATACATAATAAAGGTTTTCAAAAAAAAAAAAATTGTGTCCACTCATAGCTATGACTCATAAGGCAGCATAGAAGGTCACATATTTTTTTTATCTAGGTAAGTGAGCTACTGATTTGCCATTGATATCATTTTGTTACTTTCAGTTCATAGGTTGTAAGCCTACTAATATAGCACAGTGCTCTCTTTACCAGCATCGAAGAGCTGCAAGAAGACTGTGAGTTATGGGTTTAGATTCCTAATATTTTTCCTTAATCTGTTGTTATTCTATTATTGCAAAGAAGGTTTCCTTTGGGAAGTAATGAAATCTTATTAGCGCAGACAACCAAAATCACTGCGTTAGGTTTTATATCCTGACTTTGTGTTTCTACCGATCATTCACTCCTAACATATAGGGGCCGATTCCAATCTAGGTCGGAACGCACTCCGACCAAGCAGGATCTGGGGTGTTTTCTGAACGATCCGGACTCCTGGAGTCCGACCGAGCGAGTACGATGCAGCTGTAGGCTGTCGGACTCTGTTCGGTCGGACTCCCATAGAAGTCAATGGGAGCTAGTCGTACGACGCGTACATGGGCTCCCATTGACTGAATGGGTATGTCGCGGACAAGTGCGCCTCCTACAGTCGGTACGCGTCGGTGCCATCCGCACCGTACTTGCCTGTGTTGGGAAGCCCCATGGGTCTCCCCCTGTGTCTGAGTCGTAAAACTGTGCATAACAGGGGGTCTGACGCAGACCCCTGAAGTCCGACTCCGAGAGCTATTGCGAGCCGGACGCTCTGACTCCATCCGGCTGTCCGAATCGAGCATAGTACTAGCTCGGTCATGAAACGTCTCCATTGCGCGCCACGGTTTGCTTGTGACCGAGTCGTATGGAGCAGTTCGGACGCGGAAACGATTCGGACGGTCATTTTGCGCTTGTTCGCATCGTACTTCGAAGTACGGACCCATGTACGACTCAGATCGAAATCCAGCCTCCAAATCGGATCCGCTAATGCCGAACCCGATTCAGTGCCATTCCGACCGAGATCGGAATCGGCCCCTTAATGTCTACAAGTATGGTTGATATGTGATTTATTTAACTATTTATCAAGCTTCTATAATGCAAATTTGACCCAAAGAAATCAGAGCACCAGACAGAGTTGGCAAGGTAGAAGTTACACGAGTTACATATTGAGCAAATACAATTACACCGAGTAAATACAAATTCAAAGTCACAGTATATACTAGAAGTACAGGATAGACAGTAGGATATGTGAACAATATAGTTTTGAGGTAGTTACGGTAGAGTGATGGACTGTGGGGAAAGCAGAGGCTCAGTTTTTCACTGAGGTAGTAGGTAATGATATTCAGATTTATTTGAAAAGTGCCGGGTAGGAGCAGCAGGCCAGTTGGAAGGCTTAGGGGGGAGAGTTTAGGTACATATTGAGAAGTAAAAGTTTAATGCCCTGTAACGGGGTAGCACCTCTCTCCCCAAGAGACGAGGGTACAAGGGTCCTAACGGAGAGCTCATTGCCTCCCCTCCCTGTCTTCTCCCCGTTTCAGAGCATTGTTCCATCCACCGAAACACATATCGAAACACCGGAGGAACATGAAGTCCACTGGCCCTTTAACTGGACAGCACAGGACGAGTGGGCGGGGTTACCAACAGATGCCACCACGTCAAATACGGAAGTTAGTGGAGAAGGCGTGTGCTTGTTCAACCGGGAGAGTTTGGAGAGCGGAGTTGGAGTCGGAAGAGGAGCGAGACGGAGAAAGAAGAGGAAGATCGGAGGAAGAGGAGCGAGACAGAGAAAGAAGAGAAAGATCGGAGGAAGAGGCGAGGAGCAGAGAAGCCATACCACCATCGGAGGCGATGCCAGGAGGCCACTGTCACCTCGAGCCGCCCAGCCACACATCTGGGGGAGGTGTGTGGCTAGCCCAGGTACGGAGAAAAGTTGCGGGTTGGGTTGGGAAGAAGGGAGGGTCGACGGACTAAGTTGGTTTTCCCCCGTCCCGGTGTACCCTTTTCCCTGAGCACTGACCTTCACAGAGAGAAAGCCCTGTGCGTAGCACACTGGTTATATCCACACTCCCGTTCCCCATCACTACTCGGATATCTGAACACCTCCCTGACACTTTCCTTCTCTATATTTCTATCTCCCGAGAGGCACCACAGACGTGGACAACCACCGGCCTAGGAGGAGCCCTGAGGGATTCTGGAGGACCAAGACTACCAAACACAAGTCATGCCGAAGTCGCAGCAGATCTCCGCGACGAGCGGTGCTCTCAAGAAAGAGTTGTACCGATTTCTTGTATGCAACAATAAAACCCACACTTACTAGAGCACGCCTCCTGCCTATTCCTCCCACACCTGTTACATGCCCCCATTAGGATGGCGGGCGGACTTTGCCCACCCACCATCCCCGTGCAAAATGGGACCGCCCGCCATAGGAACGGCGGTCCCGCCGTGGCCATTAGGATGCACCTGCCACACTGGCGGGTGCATCCTGTATTTTTACCATTGCGGCGGGCGGTGCTGAAAGCGCCGCCCCCCGCAATGGTAAAAATGCACGTTGTGCATTTCAAAGCACATCATGACAGGCACCATGCGGTGCCTGCTATGTTGCACTTTGAAATGCGGGGGGGTACCCCCCATGTGAACCCCCAACCCCCCAGAGTCCCTGGGAGCCTGCATTGGGCCCAACAGGGATTCTCTGCATGCCACCAAGGAAAGGCATTGAAATTTGCCCATCTTAATATGGCTGGTGGTGTCTGATAGACACCGCCACCATATTATACCTTTTCCGCCCCAGTTGCCTTGCGACCGGGGCGGAAAAGGGGCGGACAGTCTTACCGTCCGCTTCGGTCCCCCGCCATCCTAATATGGCGGGGGACTTTGTATATGATTAATCAAAAGGAGACTAGATCATCTATTACGAAATTACCAAAAGTAAAGGACTCAAGTATGTTTCGTCAGGGGTAGGAACACCTGGTAAGTGTGTTCATGAAGCCCTCACCCACCAACCTAGTTGGTGGCATGCTTCATCATCGGGCCCACCCAGTGACACCTAGCGTGTCCCGGGTGTGCTTCGACGCCTGATTACAGCGGAGCAGGTATGTCGCTGAGTGTGCAGTAAAGAGTGTCAAGATAGTGATTTTAGAACGGCTTGGCGGGGGTCCCAGTACCCAAGGGTAAATTAAACTTTAATAACTGGGCCTCCGTCAGCGGTTAAAAATAAGGCTTTTGGATGTTGGAGGCGAGTTACGACCTCTCACATCCAGTGGTGGGTCGACATGTTTCAGCCAGTGCCTTATGAATATGCTGGCTTTCTTCAGGACCTATATAAAAATGTGGGTGTGATTAAACTAGTGGGTGTGTAATTCAGACTACGTGTATACACGCCCTAAAGTTTTTATCTATGTGTGAGAGGGGGATTCCCTTCTCAAAAACACCTGTACATGTAACACATATGGACAAAGACAAAACATACAAGGAAAAAGAGAGTCAATAAGATGTATGGCATTATACACATCTGATTGCTGGCACTATAGCGGGGGGTGTTGGCTATAGACGGCTACAGTGTAATGGTACTGGTGGTACCATTAAGGTGAGATTCGCACTTTTAGTTCGGGAGTGGTGTGGCTAAAACACGGGTTTCACATACATTGTGCATATGTGTGAAGAGGCGCAAGAGTTGTTTCTTACGCTTGTTTTAGCAGTATTTGGCTTCAAGGTAGAGAAGTAGCAAGGGGTTGACCCTATGGGAAAAAAGGTTTTGGCCACTCAAATTAGGAGACCTGTAAAGGAAGAAAAGGTAGCGTTTACCAGTGGTAGTGGTGGTTGTTTCTCATACTCACAGCTTTTCTGGGCAGAGCCTGCTCTGGACCTGTAGTGCCTCCTTCGCATACCGGTGAGTAATGGCCGGTTCTGCTGTGTGTTATATACTGAGGTTTATTGGATAATCAAGTGCACCTGCATTTAGTGGAGGCAAGAGTAGAAAGACTCGAAACGCCGAGTCATAGTGTCTGAGAGGGCGCCAGGGCGTTGCTGTGCTGCTACGTGATGCAGGCGCGCATGCGTAGTGCCCATCGGTAGTAATGCGCATGCGCGGGTCGGTAGTGTTGTACCTGCGCATGCGCGCTGTAGTGCTGCTGCGTGGCATAGGCGCGCGTGCACAGTGCCCACAGGTTGTAAAGCGCATGCGTGGGTCGGTAGAGTTATACCTTCGCATCAGCAAGTATTGGCAGTCGCCCCTGATGGGAATCGGAGCGGTGGGGATTGGCACATGGTACCACTGTATCGTGGTGGAGGTTAACATTGTTCCTCTGTCTGACATGTCCATGACTTCAGGAACTATACCAACACCATGATTAACCTTGACAATCACACCCATTCTGGGCAGGTTGTCTGTCTACTAACTACAATTGAATCCCCTTGTAACATATCTCCCCGTGAGATAGAGCCCTACAGTTCCGAGTATTGGGATCCTTGGAGTCTCCCATGAATTTACCCACAATCACAATCCTTGCCATTCACGTTATGATAAATGACACTATAATGCGCTCACAATGGCCCCAGACACAGTGTAACTCCCACTGTATTCATATCCGTGTTGTGTATTATTTTGCCAACACACCATGGCCCAACATAGCCCCTCACTGTTCCCTTTTTATACCGCCAGATAAAGGAACAATGTTAACCTGCACGCGCGCCTATGCCATGCAGCAGCACTACGGCGCGCATGCGCAGGTACAGCACTTCCGACCCGCGCATGTGCATTACTACCCATGGGCACTACGCATGTGTGCCTGCATCACGTAGCAGCACAGCAACGCCCTGGCGCCCTCTCAGACACTATGACTCGGCGTTTCGAGTCTTTCTACTCTTGCCTCCACTAAATGCAGGTGCACATGATTATCCCATCAACCTCAGTATATAACACACAGCAGAACCGGCCATTACTCACCGGTATGCGAAGGAGGCACTACAGGTCAAGAGCAGGCTCTGCCCAGAAAAGCTTTGAGTATGAGAAACAACCATCACTACAACTGGTAAGCGCTACCTTTTCTTCCTTTACAGGTCTCCTAATTTGAGTGGCCAAAACCTTTTTTCCCATAGGGTCAACCCCTTGCTACTTCTCTACCTTGAAGCCAAATACTGCTAAAACAAGTGTAAGAAACAACTCTTGCGCCTCTTCACACATATGCACAATGTATGTGAAACCCGTGTTTTAGCCACACCACTCCTGAACTAAAAGTGCGAATCTCACCTTAATGGTACCACCAGTACCATTACACTGTAGCCGTCTATAGCCTACACCTCCCCCACTATAGTGCCGGCAATCAGATGTGTATAATGCCATACATCTTAATGACTCTCTTTTTCCTTGTATGTTTTGTCTTTGTCCATATGTGTTACATGTACAGGTGTTTTTGTGAAGGGAATCCCCCTCTCACACATAGATAAACACTTTAGGGCGTGTATACACATAGTCTGAATTACACACCCACTAGTTTAATCACACCCACATTTTTATATAGGTCCTGAAGAAAGCCAGCATATTCATAAGGCACTGGCTGAAACATGTCGACCTACCACTGGATGTGAGAGGTCGTAACTCGCCTCCAACATCCAAAAGCCTTATTTTTAACCGCTGACGGAGGCCATGTTATTAAAGTTTAATTTACCCTTGGGTACTGGGACCACCGCCAAGCCGTTTTAAAATCACTATCTTGACACTCTTCACTGCACACTCAGCGACATACCTGCTCCGCTGTAATCAGGCATCGAAGCACACCCGGGACACGCTAGGTGTCACTGGGTGGGCCCGATGATGAAGCATGCCACCAACTAGGTTGGTGGGTGAGGGCTTCATGAACACACTTACCAGGTGTTCCTACCCCCTGACGAAACATACTTGAGTCCTTTACTTTTGGTAATTTCGTAATAGATGAGCTAGTCTCCTTTTGATTAATCATATATAAACCTATATCATATAAGGACTAGCTTTCTGGTCCTCTCTCTCTCTCTTGATACGCATTCGGGGGGTCTTTGTAGCAAGGATGGCGGGCGGATCGCCCCTGCCAGGCCGGCGGTGACTATCGCCTGCCTGGCGGGGGCAATCTGCCCACCATCCTAATGGCCCCCTAACTTTCTTTTTGAAGTGATGGAATGATTGAATGTCATGAAGATCCTGAGGCGGCAAATTCCAGATTCTGGGAGGTTTCCCATAGAAGTGGTGGAAGATATTCCTTTCTTGAATTTAGGCGGAATCAAGAATAGACTATTTGAGCTTTGAAGAGGTCTATTTTGGCCGGCGTTTGATAGTTTTTTTCTGTGTAGAAAGCTTTGTGTGCTCTGCAGGCAGATTGGGAGCCAGTTGAGTTTCTTGAGGCTGGGAGTGAGGTGCTCAAAGTGACTCTCCCCGGACAGAAATCTGTCCACAGCATGGAGTGTAGATTTCAATGGGGCTAAGTGTATTTTGGGGGCATCTGTGATTGTTGCGTTACCATAGCTTATTCTGGAGTGGACCAAGGATTGCACCACCATTGTTATAAGTCTTCAAAGGGGATGAAAGGTTTGACTTTTTTTAAAGGGTTTCAACATGTAGAAAGCACTTTTAGCTGAGGCGTTAATATGCTCTTCATGTTCAGGTTTGTGTCAAGTGTAATTCCCAGACATTAGACCAAGTTGGAGATCGATAGTTTGCACTTTAATGTACTGAGTTTGTTGAGACAGATATCTATGGGAAAGGGTAAACACCCAAAATATCGAATATGAAATATTGACTGGCCAAAATATTGAATTAAAAATATAGATATGCCAGAATATCCATTTACCAAAATATAGTTGGCTAGAATATTGAAATTGAGGTTTAAAATATCGATTTCCATAATATCAAATGTAAAATATTGTTTTCCATAATATTGATTTTTTTTTACTATTATGTATGCTAGTATATGTGTTAAAATTATATACCATTTTTGTAATGTATGTTTATTTTTTAAAGTAATGAATGTTATGCAATTTCATTTTTGCGTCATTTAATTCCGTAGCGGGTTGTGGGTTTATAGGGGAATAGGGTGGGAAACCATTTAGTTATGGTCAATTAAATATTAATTTTTAAGAATTATTAATTATTTTTTGTTTAATTTAGCATTTTTGTTCTGTAGCGGGTTGTGGGTTTATAGTGGAATAGGGTGGTAAGTAATTTAATTGTAATTAAGTAAATATGTATTTTAATTTATTTGTATTGATAATTAATTCATTTCTAATTAATTATTAATTGTTTATTATTTTTATTATCAGTAATTATTTTTTATTAATTTATTAATTTATAATTATGTTAATTGTATTAATGTATTATTTGGAGTGGGTTGTGGGTTATAGGGGAATAGGGTGTGAACTCATTTAATTGTAATTAAGTAATTATTGAAAATATTTTTGTTCTAATGATAAATAATGTATTCTTAATTAATTATCAATTGCTACATTTTATTACTTATTACATTTTTGGGATTGAAAATTAATTTGTTGTTAAATAATTATTAATAAGTAATTAATTGTTAATAAACAATATTTATTGGTATTTATAAATAATTAATAAATATGCTGTGATTGGTAATGAATTGTATTTATTTTTTTATTGGTATTGATAATTAATGTATTATTATTTAAATATTAAATCATTACTTTTCCTACTGTTCCACTCTCTGGAGTGGAAATAGTAATTTTGACCCCTATGCTATCCAATGCTTTCGCTACTGTTGCACTTGCTGGAGCGGGAATAGTAATTTTTACCCCAATGCTATCTAACGCTTTCCCTACTGTTGCACTCTCTGGAGTGGGAATAGTAATGTTTTACCCCTACGCTATCCAACACTTTCCCTACTGTTGCACTCACTGGATTGGGACTAGTCTTTTTTACCCTCCCGCTATCCAACGTTTTCCCTACTGTTACACTCTCTTGGGTGGGAATAGTAATTTTTACCCCTACGCTATCCAATGCTTTCCCTATTGTTGCACTCACTGGAATGGGAATAGTAATTTTTACCCCATGATATCCTACGCTTTCCTTACTGTTGCAATAAATGGAGCGGGAATAGTAATTTTTACCCTCCCACTGTCCAAAAAATTCTTTACTTTTGCAATTGTTGGAGTGTGAATATTAATTGTATTCCCTTAGCTATGTATTGTTTTTAATTTGGTATATTTATTGTAGTGTAAATTAATAATTAACATAAAATGTATTAATTTAATTATTTAAATTATTATATATTATTTATTTTTATATTTCGATAAAAGGTTTATTTAACATATATATGTAAGGGGCGTGGCTTGGATGCTGAGGAAGTAGGCAGCGTGAGCCCAGAGCTCCGCGCCCGATCCCGGCTAATATCCTGGAAAACGGCACGTAATCCGGTGGCCAAGAACGCTCTGGTGGGCGAGAGCATCGGTGGGGTGACGAGACCCCAGGGCTTCATAAAATAGCCGCTCTACAGCTTGGAAATACGATCTGAAGCACCGTCCGAAGAGCGAGAGGAAGCGTCCTAAGATGGCGGACTGAAACCGAGCCGGCGCACCTGAATGCTGCGGCGACTCGGCGTTCTACTCCGCGAGTGCACCACCAACACACGGGGCACCGCCGAAGATCGTGCTGAGTAGCTGCGGCGGCGGAGACAGCGGATAGAACCCCATCACGTTCGCCGGGAGGCATCAGACGGCAGCAGTTGGACCTCTTCGGGAGCAAAAGTAAGATGGCGGCGGACCTGGGAGATGATAGCTGAGGAATCGGCAGCGCGAGTGAACTGGGGAGGCCAGGAGAGATCGGAGCGCCGCACACGAAACGCTGGCAAGTGAAGGGGTTCCTTATAGGCAGCGGAGAAGCGACCTCCCCAGCGTGACGCAACCAGGGTGCAGCCGGGACACTGGAGACACCGCCATTGCGCACAGCACGGGCCCATAGAGAGCGCGAGGTCGGACACGCATAGCGCTATGAGACCTCGGATCCCTGAGAGGAGCGCATGCTTTATGAGGTCGGGGACACCAGTAGCCCTGTATCAGAGCGGATGAATGTTTGGAACTGCCCCTCTACAGCGTACGACGTGGACGACCGGTGAACGAACTAGAAAGTGTTGCGGGGGAAACAAAACTGAAACGCAGGCCCGGGACACCTGGGAGAGGATGTGGAGGAGGATGAGGGTAAGCGGGGACTCCCGATTATGAAAGGAGGAGCTGCATGAGAGTCGAGTGCCCACATTTAGCAGTACTGGAGCTGATGGGTCTGAGGGGCTGAGAGTGCCGATCAGAGGGCAGCGGCAGACGTGGCCATACTCAGGCAAAGGCCCCAGTGAGCATCGGAGATGAGCATGGCAATGGACTAGTAGGAACGTGGTCGCAGCAAAGCTTGAAGGGAGGCATAGGGCGCAGCGGCTGACTAGCCCCAAACGAACAGGTCTGATAAGGAGACACCCCTGATCTGGTTATCCCTAGGTAAAGTGTGCTGATCAGAGGCTGGGACAGTGGGGACTGACAGGAACTCGGAGCCTGGAATTTGTGGGGCCACCGGGAGTTTATAACTGAACAGTTGAGCCATCACCTTGCAACGGTGAGAGAGCCCCCCACTTTCTGAGAAATCAAGACAGAGGCCGCCGCCAGCCGAACCAGGCACGATGGGGAAGACAAAAGGGAAAGGGGACGGAGCCGCTATCTCGGAGACGACAGAGGGTGCGGAACAAGGCCCTACAGAATTACAACAAATGCAAGACCGCATATTGGAAGCTATCACGGCTACGAAGGAAGCTCTACGACAAGATATAGCTCAAGTCGCAACAGGATTGGGACTCCTACGCGCGGATCACGATAAATTGAAGGATAGAGTCAAGAGCACGGAGGTCACCCTGCAAGAGATAGTACCTGAACATAAATCTATGGAAGGGCGCTTGGGGGATGCTCTAGACCGAATACTGGCGCTGGAACGGCGAGCGGAGGACGCTGAAAATCGCAGTAGGCGTAATAACGTACGCTTGTTCGGCCTTCCAGAGAAAAAAGAGGGTGACGACATGGTGGGATTTCTGGACAATTGGTTGCGAACAGAAGTGGCGCCAGAAGGACTTTCACCTTTATTCATGCTAGAGCGGGCGCACCGGGTCCCGGCGAGACCTCCAGCCCCGGGCCTTCCGCCTCGTCCGGTGATGATAAAACTGTTGCACTATAAGGACAGGGACTGGCTGCTGCAGAGGGCCAGGGAAGCGGGCCCCTTTCAGGTGGATAACAACAACGTAACATTGTTCCCAGACTTCACCTTTGAAACGCAAAAACTGCGGGACTCCTTCTTGTCTCTCAAGCGTGAGCTGCGGGTGGAGGGTATCAAGTATTCACTACTCTTTCCGGCCAAGCTACGAGTCGTGGTAGACGACAAAACACTCTTTTTCCCCACATCGGCAGATGCCTGGGCGTGGTGGGACACCTACAAGGCCGGGACGGACGGAGCACAAGTCACAGCTGAGGAGGAGCAGCGGAGACATCCGATCAGGAAATCACAACTGCTCCGGAAGCGCAGACAAAGGACTAAGAAGCCAACACCATCACAGACGGAGGAAGAGAGGAAGGCAGCACTACAAGCCATGGTGGACTTGTCGGGGACGGCGCGTAATCAATCCTGTAAGGGTTCAAACTCTGAGGACCAGGCTACAGGCTCGGAAACAGACCTCTCAGAATTTGGTGGTGCCAAGGGCCCGGTGGTGACACCCCAAACATCGGAAGAAATTATAGACGCTTGAGAGGTACAGCGGGCAGAACTGGTTTATATGAAGACCATGAAAACCATGGGGGACTGGGAACCCCCAGATGCAAAAACTATGGAGCAGAAAACGGAGACTCGTGAGTGATTATGGAGGGGTTGTGGGGTGGAGGGGACGGGATTGTGATAGCCACCCTCGGAGTTGTGTCACGCCCTGTTGGCCCCTAAGGCCACCGTAGTGGAGACTGCGGAGTAAAGGGTTGGCGATTGTTGTAGTTTGGAAGGGAGCTGATTTTGTAAAGGTGGGTCCTGTTTTGGGGGCTCGAGGCCGAGAGTAGTTGGGGGGGCTTAAGGTGAGGGGGGGGGGTGTTTGGGGAACTGTTGCCTGGGGGGGGATGAATCAAGGGGAAAATGCCTTACGCGCCTGGATGCAAACTGTTGATATTGTGCATTGGTTAGTGAGTGACTATGGCTAGCATTGTAGCGCTAAAATGTGTGACCTGGAATGTGCGGGGGCTGCATACTATGGCAAGGAGACACAAGGTGCATGCTTACTTGGTCCGTAGAAGAGTTCAAATTGCACTATTGCAGGAAACACATCTGACAAAACAGGAGGGCATAGCGCTACAGCACAGATGGAGAGGACAACTATACAACACTACATACTCTGCCTTCGCACGGGGGCACTGATATGGATTCGGGCGGGGGTTCCCTTCCAAGTGAACAGACAACTAATAGACCCGGAGGGCAGATTCATGGCCATTGATGGGAAACTCAGGGGCAGGGACATAGCACTGTGTAGCGTATACGCGCCTAATATTGATCAGTCAGCTTTTCTGACGAAACTTTCAGGCACACTGGCGAGTTACTTAGCAGGTCCTATCGTCATAGGAGAAAATTTCAATTCAGTTGCGGACACCACATTAGACAGGTCCCACCCAACACTGAGAGCATCACCGGTGCATAGGCTAGCAAAGCGTAGGTTAGAATGGCAGGAGAGATGGGAATTAGTGGACGCTTGGAGGGCATTGCACCCCACAGTGAGGGACTATTCATTTTACTCCAGTATACCCGAGCTTTATGTCCGGCTGGACGTATTTCTGTGCTCCTCGCTCATAACTTCTTCTGTGGCAAATGCTGAATACTTGAGCCGTACGTTGTCTGACCACAACCCCCTACCGTTGACACTTAACTGGAGGACTGAGGTCTCTCGAGTCCCGACCTGGCAGTTACGCCCAGATACCCTTGACGATTTACTGTTCAGGGAAGCTCTGGGAGAGAGAATTACACAGTACTTCGATGAGAATACTGACACTACGTCCTCCAGGGCGATGGAATGGGATGCCTTCAAGGTTGTCATTAGGGGCCATTGTATAGGGGCCTATGCGGGAGTCCGCAAAACGCTCTTAGACGACCTAGATAGAGTCGAGAGGGAGCTGCGAAAAGCTGAGATGGCGCGCCCTAATCATCCCGAGCTCCAAGAAGTGGTTAGTAAGGCCAAAGAGGCAGTTGCGGTTGAGATGGAAAGGCTGCGGAGCTTTGATTATAAGGTCTACCTGACGAAGGCGCATCCCGAGGGGGACAAGGCGGGAACGATGCTTGCCTGGCTAGCTAACCCGACTAGACGTAGCCTCCCGATCTTGGCGGTTGAGGAAGAGGGGGGGGGGAACACCTACAATACCCATGCTAAAATACTGGATAGGTTCCGGGAGTACTATGAAAGGTTATATGAGAGAGGGACGGAAGGCCAGGAATATGGGACTGACACCTTTTTGGAGGGACTGCAATTGCACTGGCTGGAACAGGAACAAGCAGACGACCTGGGTAAAGACATTACACTAGGGGAGATAGGGAGCGCGGTGAAGCAGATGGCCCGAAACAAAACCCCAGGGTTAGACGGCTTGTCCATAGAGTTTTACAGTAAATACCTGGCGATCTTAGCTCCGAGACTCCAGGCGGTCTACAATGAAGCTAGATCGAAAGGAAAGCTGCCTTACTCCATGCGCAAAACTCTAATGATCCCGCTGCTGAAACCAGGCAGGGAGAGTAAAAATATCTCCTCCTATCGTCCGTTATCCATGCTGACGACGGACTATAAAATCCTGAGCAAAATCTTGGCCAATAGACTGCTGAGCCACATGACGGAGCTGGTTCATAGGGATCAATCCGGCTTCATCCCAGCGCGGAACACTACCATTAATATGCGCAGACTGATACGGCTACTCGGGGACCCAATGCTGGGAACAAGCATGCCTTTGGTGCTATCAATTGATATCGAGAAGGCCTTTGATAGTCTGGAATGGGACTACCTTTATAGGGTAATGCGACGTTTCGGCCTGGGGGATAAGTATATTGGCTGGACCAAAGTGTTATACACATCGGCGAAAGCACGAGTCAGGATAGGCTCCTTGATCTCGAGCTAGTATCAAGTGGGTCGTGGCACTAGACAGGGGTGCTCGCTATCTCTTCTGCTGTTCGCGCTGGCGATGGAGCTGTTTGCAGCGGAAGCACGGGCTGGGCATTATTACAAAGGCCTAGTATACCGGGGGAACCCACAGGCCATTTCGCTATACGCGGATGACCTTTTACTGTTTCTGGAGAAAGCGGACGGGGACCTGAAGGGGGCAGAAAGACTTCTAGAACTCTTCGGCAGGCTTTCAGGCTTAAAGGTTAACTGGGCCAAATCCTGCTTATTCCCGCTACGACAAGGGGGGAGCGGCCTGATAATCTCCAGTTACTCAAATGGGAACCTACATGTCTGAAATACCTAGGAGTCTATATATATCATTCGGCAGCGGATATGCTAGAGGGCAATGTAGGCCGATGTATCAGAGCATTGAAGGGAAGCATGACCTTCTGGGCCACTCTCTCGCTCTCGGTGACAGGCCGTATTTCATTGATTAAAATGATAGCACTACCGTGCCTCCTTTACTATTTCCAAACGTTGCCGGTGTGGATTCCGGGCTCGATTTTTCGGCAGTTAAGATCTTTGCTGATATCCTTCCTATGGGGCACAAGCAGACGCAGAATAGCATTAGACACGTTGCTTAGACCCAAGGAAGAGGGAGGTATGGCAGTGCCGGATTTTGAGTTTTACTACTTGGCGGCTCAGTTGCAGGTCTTTACACAGGAGGTGGCGAGGGTGTATCGAGGCCTGGAAATAGAAAGGGATGGGACACCCCCAGGCATGTGCTGGCCTACATCACACTGCAGCAGAAGCTCTGCCTCAGAGATCTCACCACTGAGGAGCAGACATTTAGGCTTTGTTGGAATCGTGCACGGAGGAGGGTAGGAATACGACGTATGTACGCACCAGAGATACCGCTGGGAATGGTGACAGCACTCCCCCATGGAGGAGACTGGTCACGGCTGCAGGGATGGGAGGATGCAGGTCTACAAATATTAGGTGACTTATATGAGGACGGGGTACTGCTCCCACTCCAGACCTTGCAAGATCGTTTCGATCTGCTGAGAGGAGACTATTTGATGCATACTGCTGTGATCAGAGCCATGGAGGCGCTCTGGGGAGAAGGATTGCAGGAGCCCGCCACATCCATGGCTTGCCAATATACGATGATGGCAGCTGGCACTTATAAAGCTTTGTCCTGTCTATACTCTCGAATGCTGCGAGAAACATTAAAACCACTGCTGAAGCTGAAGGCCAAGTGGGTGCGGGATCTCCAGATGGAGATTCCTGACACTACTTGGGCGCAGCTGCTGAAACGAGCACGGAGGAGCACGAGAAATGCAAGGTTTCAATTGATACATTTCTATATTATTCATAGGGCCTACCTCACACCGGGGAAAATTGGGAAATACTTTGGAGTGATTAATGCAGCTTGCCCCAGATGCAGCTTAGCGGAGGTGGATTTGGGACACATGCTATGGGATTGTCAGCATTTACGAGACTACTGGCGGGAGATTGGAGAGGCATTGAACAACGCTACGGATAGGGAGCTGCAATACACTGAGGCGGTAGGGGTGTTACACTGGTTCCCACACACACCTAAGAATAAGATAACTAGAAAATTTATAGATATGGGGTTGATACTGGCTAAAAGAGAAATCACTAGGAATTGGAAATCAAAAAAAGGGCCCACATATAAGCAGTGGTATACTGAGTGTCTTAAATGGGCGGCGTGCGAAAGCACAATTAGATACCAACTAGCCCGATGCACTGCTGACGAAAGGGCAATGGAAAGGGCGACAGCATGGGAAGCGATGGTACAAGCACTTCGGGATGGCACCCGCTGACTCAGAAACTGAAGAGCCCACTAACACACCAGGCACACAAGCTTTGTAAATGACAGCTTCCTCCTGACTGCGGTCATACAAGTACAGACTGCGATTCCAGGCGTAGAAGTAGGCATTGGGTGAAGAAAAAGGGGGTGGAGGGAGTTGGGTAGTTTGGGAAAGGGCGGGGTTTGGGGGGGAAGGGGAGTAAAATGTAAAAGCAGACTGCAGAAATAATAGCACAAGACTTTAAAATGCACAGGGGCTGGTGAGAGGGGCGAAGAACTGCTTGACGCCGCCCGACCTCCGGGTTGTGGGCCTATTGGCTGTGTAGACGTATCGCCCGAGCTACTAACTATTACTGTTTATGGCAAGGTAACGTGCTTATGAAAGTATCATACCTGTGAATTCTGGAACTGCAATAAAAACAATGTTAAAAAAATAAATTAAAAAAAACATATATGTAAATATATTTGTAATAATGTTTTAAATATTTTATAACTAAGATTAATAATTATTTTATAATATTATTAAGTAAATATATATATTTTTAATTTTAAATTACATTTATTTTTTTTACATTTTAAGCTTTTTTACATTATTTTAACTATGTTTTATTTAATTGTGTTTATTATTTAATTACTTTTATATTATTTTTAATACATTTAAAAAAATCGATATTTTATTTAACTATAAATTAACATTCTATATTTCGTACTCTATATTTTAGTACTTACCTGTTTGTAGATAGGCATTCTATATTCTGTCCTTCGATATTTTAGAGTCGATATTTTGGGCAGTCTATATTTTGTACCTCAATATTTAGTCGCTGAACCATGGGAAAGGACTTTTCTTTCAGTTGGGTGAGGAGGAGTATGGTTTTCTTGGGGTTGAGCTTAAGATGGTTGCTGGTTAGCCAGGATTGAACCATAAAGTGCTGTTTAGGTGCTGGGTATCTTTAAGTGAGGAGATTTAATGTAGAGTTTGGTGTCATCTGCATAGAGGTCATAGGCAATTCTGGCTTTTTTCAGGACCATAGTGAGGGGTTCCATATAGAGGTTAAATAATGCAGGAGACAGGACTTATCCTTGTGGGACTCCTAGTGAGGATAGTGCTGCTTTAGAGGTGGAGTTATTTAGCTTGATTAGCTGTGCCCGCTGGATCATGAAATAAGCAAGCCAATGAAGGACAGTTGTATTGATGCCTGCATTCTGTGAGATGGTGCTTAGAATAATATCATAGTTAGCAGTATCAAAGGCAGTTTACAGGTCCAGAAAGACTAGTAGGACGGCCTGGCCATTATCTAGAAATCTGAAGGTCACCTGTGAGGTTCAGTATTGCCGTCGCTGTACTGTTGCCTCTGCTGAATTCAGATTGAAAGGTGTCATGCAGATTGTATTTTTCAATGTGGTTGTTGAGTTGTCCAAGCACACATTTTTCGATGGCTTTGGCAAGGAGAGGGAGGTTAGTTATAGGGCTGTAATTCTTAAGGTCGTTCCGGTCAGCGTCAGATATTTTGATCTGGGGGGATGTGATTTGTCCAAGTTTAAGGGAGGCCAGCATGGAGCTGTTCGATAAGGAAGAGTTAATGATTTTGGTCCATAGAGGAGAGATGATGTGATTGCGATTATTGACACGAGCAGCAGGGAGGGAGCCGGAGATGTGCGATGTCCGCTTCATGCAGAAGAGTCATATGAAGACTTCTTCTTCAGGGATTACAGTCAAATTAAGTCCAAGTTGCCTCATTTTGCAATTGCAAAGGGTTGAGGATGGTGTTCGGCATTGCTGAGAGGGGCTTATTGCGGGGACAGCCATTAGTACGGGGTAGGGACTTGGGTGAACCCTCAACGCTTGGTGGGGCATCATTGGTTTGGGGTGTGAAGATGAGTAGCACAGGAGAGAGTTCAATATTAGATGATCTTTCAGAGAAGAAAGTTGCAAATTCTTCACATTGCTAATTAGAGTCATTAATTGAGTTTTGAGGGAAAAGGCAGATTTGCTGTTTGATGATGTTAAAACGGTGTTTAGGCCTGTTACTAGTTCAGTCAAGTTGGGCTCGGAAGGAGGATGATTTTTCTCTGAAGATGTGTTTTTTATATTTTAGACATTCAGCTTGGAGAATTGAGAGATTGGTTAGCGAGGGCTGTGGTGTCAAGTTTCTCTCAGCCAATCGGAGTTGCTGCCTTTCTTTGTTGAGGTCCTTATTAACCAAAATCTGGAAGCGATATTTCTTGATTTTTTGAGTTTCAAGGAGGCAACAGTTTCCAGGAGATCTGCCATTTTTGTGTTGAAGTGTGCGTTAAGGGCATCAGCAGATGTGAGGTCAGGTGGGGGTGGAATTTGGGTACAGACTCACTCTAACTCTTCTAGGGGGAACTGATGTATGTTCCTCACTCAGTGCTTGGGAAGGATAGTTTGGCAATGGGACTTTGGTTGGAAGGCATTGAGATCGAACAGAATTAGCTGGTGATCAGTCCAGTCAGTGGGTAGGATAGAGTTGAGGTATAAGATGTTATGCTTTTAGATGATTGCTTCGAGGGTAGAGGGCTTGTACTATATGATCTTCAGCCTTGTTCAGGTGCAGGATTAGGTGTCCTAGTTAAATGTATGTGCTGCCTTTTAGGGAGTTTGTGTTGTAAGATCTGTTGGGTTTTCATGGAATTGGTGTTTTTCACCTGGGGGCTGATAGATGACATAATATTTGATGGGGTTGGGTCCCTTGGAGGTGAGCTGGGCTCCTAGATATCCAAATGTAGGGTATTAGGTACAGCGGAGTTGAGGTAAGCAAAGGTCTTTTTGTGTGTGATGGTTAATCCACATCCAATGTGATCCTTGCAGTTGCAACAACTGATTAAGAAGCCGGTGGGATGAGGAGATTGATGAAAGGGGATGAGCAGTCATTCAGTCAGGTTTTGGTTAGAAAGCAGATGCAAATTGTGTGTCACAGGTGGTTTCAGCTATGTCAGTGGCATGCTTGACTGCTGATCAACAGATTAGTAGCATGCAGCAAAGCTTGAGCGACGATCTCAGACCAAGCTGACTGGGGTAGATGGTAACTAGTTGGGCATGCGGCCTGGAAGGGTGAGTGGTGCTCAGGGTCCTATTTATGCCCAGGATGAACGGAATCATGTGGTGGCAGACTTGGCTAGAGGCATTGTTATATGTGTTGCTCAGCATTTTGACTTCCCGCTACAACGTTTCAGTTGTGGTGCATCTAGGTTGAGGTGGTGATGAGCATAAGGGATGGATTGCCTAGGGGAGAACAATGGGTGGGTTCAGAGTGTATGATTGTGGCAGTATTAGTGCTCACTGTGGTTGCATGAGTTTGGGGGAGGATGTGGCTAATCTTTACGTCCTTATGTAGTGACGAGATTTCATCCGGAATAGAATTGATTTTGAGTTCTAGACAGGTTAATAAGGGATTAGCTGAGAGGTTGTTGTGTCTGATGAGGGGCGAGAAGTTATGAAGATCGTCAGTGTCTGTGGTGAAGGGTAAGGTAGTATCCAGGCTGCTATGTATAGAGGACTGAGATAATTTAGGAGCAAAAGATAAATCAAGCTGGCAGTGGAGGTGTACCATGGAGGGGTGGAAAGTAAATCTGGAGGTGAAACCGAGTACAGGGTAAAGCTAGTAGATGAGGTGGTGCAGGGGTGGGTTCTCTGGTAGACGGTGATGTGGTGGTGGTGGGAGCAGGTGGCATGGAGGCACAGAGAGCAGAGAAGTGGCAATCAAAAAGGGATAGGTTTTTTCCAGTGGCGTGTATTTGGATGTTCCCATTTCTGTAAATGGTTATAGACAGTTCTCAGCAAAGTCCTGGTATGGTGATATAGAGGGTTTTAGATACACATGGGACATTGGTAGCATTAGTTATATGAAGTTGTTGTAGAAAGTTCTCTCTAGATTTGGCAAGTTTCTTAGTGTAGAAAACGAAGTCCATTTTATGGCCTCCATGTGAAGGACTGTAAAATATGTCTGTTGTTAGTGCCTCTCAATGCTCTTTGAGGATTCTGTGTTTTTTGTTTTTAGTGGCCTGTTTGGAGAGGTTCATCAAAAATGTAATGTGGTATGAGTTGGGGCTATATCTTTCTGCAGTGGGACATTGACTTGAGCTTGATAGGATACTCGGAAGTTAGTTCTGGGAAAAGCTACGGTTATGTTTTGGAGAAGCATTCAGAGTTGTGTATAGAGGTCAAGAGGCAGCCTCCCATGACCAAGGTCAGCAATACTCTCGCACACACAACACAAAGTGTAACTCCAAATATTCATGTATAACAGGATAAAATGCAAAAATAAACAGATGCAGATCCTTGTGTGTTTTCCTTGTAGGTAGGTTGTTTAATGAATCCACAACCGTAGCAACGGTCCACAATCAGCCGACACGTGTTTCGTTGTGTTATGGTGAGTCAACACGACTCTTCAGGGCTGACAAAATAGAAAATAACATGTGTATAGGTTTTGTCATGTGTATCACATACTTTCTTGCATTGGATATGTGACAATGGTGATTCATATGTGCGCTTCTAAAGTACTGTTATCTCCCACAAGTTGTGCTTGTGATAAGTTCGAGTTCTTGTGTGTTTGGGCATGCTTCTTCAAATATTTGCTAAACACATTAGGTCACATAGCGTATTGGTGACAAAACACAGGGTTGTGACTCTAAATTGAGTGATGTGACATGTGCCGTGCTCACGACGATCCTGCATTCGAAGAACTCAAAGTGAACAAAGTGCCGCTACTATTTATTGTGCAAAGTGTATATAAGCCTGTGACTTTCTATTAATTAAAGGTGCGTCTACTCCTAGTGAAGTCTGTGAATAGGTCAACAAAATCACCCAGAGAAATCGGAAAATGCATACCTTGTGGTACAACCCACGTGTTGGTAGGTCGAAATTGAAAAAGGTTGTTTTTCCGGTGGAAAGTTCTGCTTAGATGAGAAGGGAGGCATAAGAAAAGGGCAAAGTGCTTTAGGTAACCATGTGTATTGGGAGAGAGGTTTGAAACGGTGGGCTTACCAGTATTTAAATGTTGTCGACATCTAGTAAAGATTATAGTCTTTGGCTCTGAATATAGAACAAAGGAGAAGTTCCTCTGTGAATATTCAAACCGCCAGGTATAGCGGACGTTCACAAGATTTGCACTGTGTAATAAAGGAGAACCCAATGTTAAGTATAGTCGATAAGTTGTTACAGAAGCTGAAAAAATGATAATCGTACCTTAATACGTGTGTGTATTAAGCAGTACTGGAGGGAATCCAACTCTTGATACAGCACAACAGTTACGTTTATCATCCAATGGACTTCCTCTGTATCAAAAAAGAGAAAGTGGACATGCGGGCGGTAAGAATAGAAACGGAGTTTGGACCAGCTGGATAAGTGCTGAGTCCAAGTTAGTACGATCGTGTGAAGACGATCTTTCTTCTCTAACATTGCTAAAAGCCACGTAAGTGGTATAAAGACTCACCGAAGAAGTGGTATCCCTCCTCTTGTGTTTCCCGGTCGCCGTGTTCCGAGAGACGGACACGTGACCGGAAGGAGGAAGTACCTTTATCCACAAGGTCTGTAGAAAACTAGACCGTGACTATGGTCATGTGGTCGTCCATGTTGGGAAGTTAAAGGTAACTTCCTGTGGTGGTCAGCCACTCTGTGAGAGAGTGACGAAAAACAAAATAGAAACAGTTTACGAAGAGTGAATACGTTAATCTATTTTGATTTTTAAAAACAAATACAAAGTCGACATTTCATGTAATCTCTATCGACATTAATGTTCGCAATGAATTGGAGGTAAATATCGCCTCGATAATTTGTACATAATTAGGCGCGAAGAAGTGTGTAATGGTCGATACTGTACATTGCGAGTCATGTGGTACCATATGGATAGAGTTAGAAAGTAAAAGAAGTTAGAAATCCGTGACGCAATGGTGAACCAGTGAGCCGTCGTGAGTAAAACCTGTACAGAGGTGTGGACCTATGGTGAAGGTGCCCTGTACACATTCCAATTTGTGACTCAATGTATCATCAGATTGCATTAATCTTGTCTCATCACAATAGTATAATCCCTAACAGTTGTTAAAACAAGGTGCATTCATAATTCATATATGTAACAAATGTTATACGTTAATACATTGGTGCTTGTGGTATTATATAACATTGTACAGGATATTCGAAGCGAACAGAACGATAACATTAGGGTTCTATATATAACTGTATCAAAGAATGAGAAATCTGTACAGTAATAAGTGGATCCCTTAGAAGAGGAAAAAGTGGGCGCTTTAATCACCCAAAAAGAATTGGAGTTCTGGGTCATAGTTAAGTCCGTGTTCCACGCATTGCAAGCGCATGATCCACGTGGCTTCCCTACGTCTCAGTACAAGTTCTCGATTGCCACCTATAATATTGAGAGGAATTACGTCTATCCCAAAGAAACGCACTTTGAAGTCATCCTCCAACGGTTGGCATTCTGCAATATGTAAGGCCACTGGGTACTTAGGATCCCTTCTTTGTATGGCTCTCATGTGTTCAGCCAATCTGCCTTTGAGGGACCTGATGGTGCTGCCTACATATATTTTGCCACATTGGCATTTAATGATATAAACCACAAATTTGGTTATGCATGTGATGTTGTGTTTAATTTTGTATGTGGTTCCGTCGAATCCCTTGAAAGTTTTCGTTCCATGTTTGCCCCATATACACATAGAGCAGAACCCACATTTGTGGAATCCTATGCTCCATGTGGTGAGCCAGTCAAGGGCTGTAGTGTTAGGTGGAACAGTTGGACTCAGCTTATTCTTTAAAGTAAAGCCCTTTCTGTATGTAATGGCAGGTCTCTCGGGTATCCATTCTTTGAGAGCAGGATCACCCGTCAGGAGGTTCCAATGTTTATTGAAACTCTTTCTGATAATGTGATTTAATGCGTTGAATTCTGTGATTAGTCTTATTTTTTGGTTGGAGGATTCAGGCTCCGTGTGTTTCTTCAGACAGTCTGGTCTTGAGGTGCGTCTAGCCCTTTTTTCCGCATTGTTTATGGATTTTGGAGAATAACCTCTATTGAGGAATCTGTCCTTCATATTAGCCATGCAGTTTTCGAATTCATTTGATTCACTGCAGTTACGTCTAGCCCTAAGGTATTCCCCATAAGGAATTGAGCGTATCTGGTGTGCTGGGTGAGAACTGGAAGCGTGAAGGATGGAATTGCAGGAAGTGGGTTTTCTATAGAGCTTACTATGTAACTCGTTACCTTTTACATAAAATTCAAGATCCAAGAATTCCATCTTATCTTGGCTGTGTTGCATAGTAAATTTTATTTCCCATGTGTTGTTATTTAGATGCTCAAAGAAGGAAAAGAGTAGTTCTTCAGTGCCAGACCATAGTAAAAAACAGTCATCAATATATCGACCCCAGAATACTATAGAGTCGATATATTTTGCTCCTTTAGTACCCCAGATCAAGTCAGTCTCCAGGGCCCCCATAAAAAGATTGGCAAAGGGAGGTAAACATTTTGAACCCATAGCAACTCCCTTTTTTTGGCGATACCATTTCCGATCAAAAATGAAGCAATTGTTCTCTAGAATAAGGTCCATCATATGTAACAGCATTTTCGTGTGGGCCCACAACGAAGCTGGTCTGTTTGATAGTATTTTATTCATGGCTAGCATGCCTAGTTTGGGATTGATGCTTGTGTACAAGGACACCACATCCATTGTAACTAATATCGTGCCCTGTTGCCATTCTATGTCTGTCATGATACTCAATATGTGTTTAGAATCCTGTATGTGTGACGGTAAGTTCTTGACCAAGGGTCCCAGAAAAAGATCCACATATTCTGCAAGTTTTGCAGTAGGACCCCCAATCCCCGAGACTATTGGTCTGCCTGGAGGAAAAGGAAGGTTCTTGTGTATCTTCGGCAGTGTATATAGCCAAGGAAAAGTGGGTTTAGAGACTTTAAGATAAAGGTACTCGTTGTCATCCAAAAGACCAGACTGTTTCCAGTTTAATAGAAGCCTGTATATTAGGAGTGTCAAAGGACCCATGGGATTATGAGTTAATCGTTCATAACATGAGTCATCGTTAAGTTGGTCCTGGATATCGTTGTTGTAGTCAACGAGATCCATAACCACAACATTGCCCCCTTTGTCTGCCTCCCTGATGATAATTTCAGGGTTGTTACCAAGGGTAGACAGTGCTAAGCGTTCCCCTTTGGTCAGATTGTCTTTGTATTTAAATTTAGTAAGGGTGGGCGTAAAATCCGTTTCGCGGGCGAATTTGCGGATTTTCCACGATTTCGCGATCCGCGAATCTCGCGGAATCGCGGTAAAATCCGCGAATCAGCGGGGACGAATTTTCAGCCAAGCAAGGGTTACAGCAGCAGGTGCAAAAGTTGAACCTAATTTCTTTGTAACTTTTTACAAAAGGGTTACAAACAAATTAACTTCAACTTGGACACCTGCTGCTAATTGCTTCCTGGCGCCTCGTTGCCTACTTGCAACTATTCTCTGACCCTGCTCTGACCCTTGAAGCAGGGTCAGAGAATAGTTACAAGTAGGCAACGAGGCACCTGTCCAAGGAATTAAACCTCATCAGGAAGCACTTACCGATATAAAAAACAGGAAGAAGGTAGAGGATGGCAAATACACCCATTTTGAGTTGTCAGGAGGGGTTAAACAAAAAGAGACCTTTACAGAACAATTTTCATATGCATGGGTAACTTCGCTATGCAAGCGGCTCGCGAAGACGCAAAAATCCCCGCGAACACGCAAAAAACCCTGCGAACACGCAAAAAACCCCGTGAACACGCAAAAACACAAAAATCCGAAAATTTGCACAAATTCGCGAATTTTGCGGATCGCGAATTCGCAAATCCGCAAATTCGCGGATCGCGAATTCGCAAAATTCGCCCATGCTTAAAATTTAGCGTTTAAATTCTTGGTGTTAGTGCTGTTAAGATCATCAAGAACATGCCTGTGAAAATTGTCTATAGCATTACCCCCTCTTTAGTTCGCTCTTTACGCACCACCTACCTACTCATTCACCAGTTACTCCATAAAGTTAAATTTTAGGCAGAGCGCCCTCACTATATGAAATCTCTAAAAAAAACACATACAGCTGTCGTTTCCCATGACCAAGGTGGCTGCTTGTTTCAGCAGTGGTGAGATGAGGTGAGGTCATCCAGAAGATCTGGCAGGATTTCTGCAAGGACAAGGGGGTCCAGAACGCTGAAAAGTGCCAGTGGGCCTATAGTCTTTAATAGGTTCTTGGTGGTCTCAGTGTCTAGGAGCTGTGGTTGTGGATGAATTAATAGGCCAGTCTGCAGGAGAGCCCTTTATATTCAAGGGCATGTATGCAGTATATATACTCAGAGTGCAGGTAAGATATCAAAGACAACATGGACAAGCAGACCTTGAAAAGCAGGGTCACACATCCATTCGTAATGTAGGATAGGTAGCATAAGACAGCAGCGCCACTTAGGATAACTGTATATGCATAAGCTCACAGTGTTGTCATGAAATGAGCAGCATGAGTGCATAAGATAGCAATGTGAGGTAACTGTGTAGACATAGAGACACAATTTACACGCATAAGAAAATACTCACTGTATAGGCGTAGCATAACAGTGAAACTAGCAATGCAGAAATAAAGAAACAAACTTTGCACCAGATGACCCTATAGTCGTAAAATAGGATTACAATAGAATAACAGTATATGCATAAAACCACAGTGTTGTCATAAAATGAGCAATAAGTCACTGCATAGGCATGAGACAGCAGTGTAATAACAGTATAAACTAACAGTGTAGCTATAACGACACAATCTTCGCGCCAGATGACCATATGCCATATGGATTACAACAGAATAACAGTATACACTTAAAATCAAAGTGTTGTTTTAAAATTAGCAAAACATCACTGAATAGGCATGAAATAGCAGAGTGGGCTCACAGTGTAGACAAAAGACACAATATACGCATATCCCCAAACATCTATTGTCATGGGATGTAGTTGTGAATTGAATTTGTAGACAAGAAGTATTGGAAGGGCCAGTAGGTGGCATTGGGCCCTCATTTATTCCCTTTTGGCTTTTCCAATAAAAGTATGGAGCTCCCCATTTTAAAGAGAAGAGTAAGCGATTAATTTGATTCAGAGACAAATGGTTTAATTCTAGGCCCCCAGAGAGCAATTTGGAGCACTTAGATCCTTATTGAGGGAATCTCCAGGCTTCAAGTGATGGTACAATCCATAGGGGATCAATGGTGCTCAACCAGCTGTCCAACTGCTGAGGTTGCTGGAGTAGCACCCTTCCTGGTTGCTATAGAGGTGTCATTGGCCAGACCGGGTTCAGGGCTCTAGGGAGCACCAGAAGGGTGCTGGCAATTCTGTTCGGACAGATTGAACATAGGGGAAGCCCCAGGGTAGAGCTCTTGGGTTTGTGCTGCCTCCTTTGCAGTCCAGGGTAGAGGGAAGGATGGACAGGAGCCTTCGGCCAAGGCCAAGGGGGTTGGAAACCTGGTGGGTTAGGTGTCGAGCGGCGGGTAGGTGGCGGTCCCGCCCTCTGGTACTCGCTGCAACCTTACTTCAGTTCTGGCATGCAGGCAAAGACTCACAGGGATGTGCAGTCCCTTGATGTTTGTTGGGAGGGCAGCAGTGAGTTTACCCACTGATCCAGAGACATGGAGTTGCTTCGATGAGCCCTTGCGGTTTAGTGCAGAGTTGCAGAGCAGGCCATTATTGTCTTATGTTACATTTCCTTTACAAACTTGTATGATTTTTGTACTTCTGTGTTTGATGTAAAGTGCTCAGACACCCTACACAGGGATAAGTAGCACTATAAAGACTTTAAAAAATGGTTGCCATTTATGTCAATGTTTGTGTAATTACTAATACAGGCAGATGAATCGTGCATACTGACTGCAAGCACAATCTCTTACATAGGGAAGATAAACAAAGTTGAAAACCTGCTTCCAAATCATAGTTTGTTGTTAAGAGATAAGATGCTGTGTCCCTTTGCTTTCTTCCATTGTTGTGGCATCTAGGTGTAAGGTTTTGAATAGCTCTCATCCAGTATTGAAATTCAATAAAATGAGGGAGTGATAGGCCTTTAACCTAGGCCTTTTTTTGGGCCCTGCTGGAAGTATAAATAAGAAATCCCCTTCCGGCTTCAGTTTGCTGCTCTGAACAAAATGCAGATAAAAGTCTGAGTGCTGCTGAAGTGTGTCATGTTGTGGAAAATTACACTAGGGCATATTCACCATGTTTCCCTGGGTTGGCCGGATCCCAGATCCACCCTGAAATAGCCGCCAGAACAGGGCTCAGGCATGATCCCCCTACTTTACAACTCTGGTAATGAAGCATTTTCTTTCACAGGAAAAAAGAATGGAGTAATTGTAAGAAATTGGGCCACTGGTTGGGGGGGGGGGTAAAACCCAATACAAGCTGCAATCCAAATACATGTCAGGGTGAGGCACCCCCAAATGTTAAATTAACTTGTGTTCAACTACCCTGATAGCTTGGTAAAGAGCAGTCAGGATTAACACTGGATTAGCATAGAACAGCTGTTCTCATTGGAGATGTATATGGATAAACAATACATAGACAAGCACAATGGCAGAATAAAAAACTTGTTAAGGATGTCAATACTAAGGAAAAAAGGTCAAACATTCATTGTGATTGCAAATGACTATATTTTCATAAATACAAAATTCAATGTTCTCAGTGTCCTATGTAAACAAATGAACAGAAAGATAAACAATATAAGACATAACAAATATCCAGACATTACGCAAAATAAATGAACATTTAAAAATAAAAAATCAACCACACTGAAAAATATAAGCAAATGAAACATGCCCTTGTATGAATCAAGGGGACTGACTAGCTGGTTCGTTTGTATATGTCGACAACGTTTTGACCCCTATATAATGTGGGGTTCTTATCAGGACAAAAAAAATGTGAAGACAGCACAGTGGCACTCCCTGCAAGTGGTCGTTGCTGTAGCGCGAAGAGTCAGGTTGACAAAAGTTCATGTTGACGGGCAATGCATGTGACAATGTTTTGAAGCCAACAGGCCCATTTGTTCTTGCAAAGAGCCCAAAAACATTATTTCAGTGCCACTGAGGCCACATTAAGGGACCAGGATTTGAGAGGCAACACTTGGGGGTCAGAAGTTGGGTCCATTTGGATCAGGGTGCTCGTTCAGTTGGTTGGGATCCTGTATTGCTCCAGTTGCCTTGACCAGGAGGCCATCAGACTAGATCTTGGAGTCACTCTGGAAGTGCTTGGTTCTGACTCAGCCAGGAGAGCAGCAGGGCAGCAGAGCAGCAGTCCAGCAAAGAAGCAGCCCAGCAGGGCAGCAATCCAACCGAATATGATATGATATCTATATATATAAAAACAAATGTATGTCTGTCTGTCTGTTTGTACTTTATGCATTACTACACCATTCATCCGATAGTCATGAAACTTTGGGAAGTTGTTGAGTACACTTCCGCAAAGGTTTCTGTCAGAAAATGTTTTAAAATATCGGCCCCTAGGGCCCAAAAATCAGCCCCCCAGGGCCCTCATAATCTTTCAAACACTGAAATAGACAGCAAATTTGCGAGCATCATTGACAGTTATGACCGCCAAACGGAAATCGATTAGTTAATCTACATCAGAAGCACAAAAGAAAAAGGCATTACGAGCTTCAGAAACAGACGAGCAACAGGAAGCAAGATTAGAAGCTGTTCGAATACAAACTACTCAAGCCCGTTCTTCTCAAACGAACGAACGAGAAACATGATTGGAAGCCGATCGAGTACGCACTGCTCAAGCCTGTTCTTCTCAAACGAACGAGCAACGAAAATCATGAATTGGAAGCCGATCGAGTATGCACTGCTCAAGCCCGTTTTTCTCAAACGAACAAGCAACGGGAATCAAGATTGGAAACAGATCGATTACGCACTGCTCAAGCCCGCTCGAATGAAACAGGAGAGCAACCAGAATCAAGATTGGAAAACGATCAATTACACACTGCTCAAGCCCGCTCGAATGAAACAGGAGAGCAACAAGAATCAAGATTGGAAGCCGATCGAGTACGCACTGCTCAAGCCACACTTTGAAATGTTTCCATATTAAAATGAATAAGTTTCAATAACAATTACACAATGTAAATTAAATGTTATCATTCCGAGTTTCCTTGAATTTCTTTTCTTTTGAGATCAAAGCAACACGCAACGGGTAAGCTAGTGATATGATAAAAATTATTTATAGAGCGCACGTACACCAGTGGTTACTTGGCGCTTAAGTGGAGGGGCTGAAGGTCACGGCAATGTGTTGAGGTTAGTTGTATGCGTGGGAGAAAAGCCAGGTCTTGAGCGACTTCTTAAATTGAGAGTAGGAGGGTATTAGGCGGAGTTCTGGGGGGAGGCAATAAAGGAGGGTCCCTGGGAGGAGAGAGCTTTAACCGAATAGCAGTCCTTTCACCAGCAGAGCAGTTCTTTTTTCCTGGCAGAGTCTCCACGTGGACTGAAGAGTTGGTGTTTGAGATCCACTATTTATACTAGGTGACTCCTTTTAAGACGAACAAGCTTCTAGAAGTTTCCCTTTCAGGTGTACAGGTTTCATACCTCTCTTGCCCTGACTCCAAACTAACTACTTGGGACATGCAGCTGTTTGTGTGGAGACAGGACAATACCCATCGAAGAGACATGCTACAGGCACTAAATGGCTAAGGCAGGAAAATAGCCACTTTCTAAAAGTGGCATTTTCAAAATTGTAATTTAAACTCTGGCTTTCTTGTAAGAATGGATTTCTCATTACAATTCCCAAGGTATTGCACATGAACTGGTTACATATTCACATTATAAGTTACAGCTTATTAAAAGTATTAAGTTAACTCCAATGTTATCCAATGTGGGAGGTACGCCTTGCAGTACTGAAAAACGAATTTAGGAGTTGTTCACTACCAGGACATGAAAGACTTAAAAGTAAAAGTCCAACGCAACTTTTTAAATCCACTATACCCTGCCCTCTGGGAAGTCCAAGGCCTACCTTAGCAGTGGCTTATATGTATAAAAAAATGAAGGTTTGGACCTGGCAAAAGCTTTATTTTGCCAGGTCGAGATGCCAGTTTAAAACTGTACACACAGGCTGTATTTGCAGGCCTGACACATTTTGAAAGGCACAGTAAGTGTTGCTGGCCCACTAGTAGCATTTAATTTACAGGTCCTGGGCACAAGTAGCACCATTTTACTAGGGACTTTTAAGTAAAGTAAATATGCCATTTGGGGATAAGCCAATGTTACCATGTTTTAAGGAGTAACCACATGCAGGCTAGCAACGAGTTAGCAGTGGTAAAGTACACAGAGTCCTAAGGCCATCAAAAATAAGACCAGCAAAAATGGAGGAGGAAGGAAAAATGTTTGGAGGAAGACCACCCTAAGGCAGACAAGTATAACAGTAATGTGAAGCTGTAAAAGCTTAATAACTCTATTAGGTTATAAGGTTATAGGAGAAGATTAGGATACTTACACAAATGAACTCACAAAGGCTTTGAAGTAAATGATGTAAGCAGCCCAGTACGGCGTGCTCTCCTGGGTGGATGCCTTATCCCCGGTACCGTTCTTAAACAAAATGAAACTCTTGCATGCACTCACTTCTCAAAATATTTTCTATTTACTATTGTTATTATTATGCATTTTCAAAGGTACGCTTTCTGGCCTAAAGCAAACACAAGGAGATGATGGATGGAGCACTGAAACTTTTGAGACACAGATCTATGATGAATCCATCATCGTTCATTAGCCCACTTCGCCACCTCAGTTCAGACCCACCTATATGCAAATCAGTCTTGACCCTGTGCCTCTTGGAAACAGTTCAGCCCGAACTGCCAAGCCAGGTCTTCCCTGAACCGAAAACAAGCATCCTGAGACCGGTTTCGGGGTAACACCCCACATCCGCTTGGCTAGCTTGAATCCAGGGGCAAAGTGAGTAAGTGAACCACGTCTGGGAATGCCCTGCAAACTTAGGGCAAAGAAAGCAAACACAAGGAGATGATGGACAGAGCACTGAAACTTTTCAGACACTCACCCCCAGTCACTGGTTTGGGTTGAATCCATCAATGTTCTTTAGCTTACTTCACCACCTCAGTTCAGATCCAGCTATATGTAAACCAGTCTTGACCCTGTGCCTCATGGGAACATTCGAGCCCGAACTGCCAAGCAGGTCTTCCTTGAACCAGAAACAATCATCCTAGGACCGGTTTCGAGGTAAAACCCCTCATCAGACAGGCTAGCTTAATTCCAGTGGCAAAGTGAACAAGGAATATCCTGCCAACTTAGGGCGAAAAAAGCAAACACATGGAGATGTTGGACAGAGCACTGAAATTTTTCAGACACTCAACCCCAGTCACAGATCTGGGGTGAATCCATCAACGTGCTTTATCTCACTTCGCCACTTCAGTTTAGACCCAGCTATATGCAAATAAGTCTTGACCCTGTGGCTCATGGGAACGGTCCAGCCAAACAGCCAAGCCAGGTCTTCCCTGAACCAGAAACAAGCATCCGTGGACCAGTTTCGGGGTAGCACCCCTTATCAGCCAGGCTAGCTTGAACCTAGTGGCAAAGTGAATAAGGGACCCACGCCTGGGCATTCCCTGTCAATTTAGGGCGGACAAAGCAAACACAAGGAGATTATGGACAGAGCACTGAAACTTTTCAGACACTCACGCCCAGTCACAGATCTGGGTTGAATCCATCATCATTCTTTAGCTCACTTCACCACTTCAGTTCAGACCCAGCTATATGCAAATCAATCTTGACACTGTACCTCAGGGGAACAATCCTGCCCGAACTGCCAAGCCAGTTCTTCCCTGGCCTACACATGTTCACGACACAGTTGCTTTTTCTAGTCATGAAATAAGAGTGTCAGTCTTCAGTTAGCAAGCTGAAACTAGGTTTGAATGAAATAGATCATTTAAATTCACGTTTTGTTCCAAAACACATGTTGTCAAGCTACTGTAATCCTGGAAATATACAACTATAAGAATTCTAGAGACTATAGTGAGAATTAAGTGCTGCTAAGGTATTCACTTTTGCATATGAAGGCAGCTTATTATCAGTGAAGTGTGTAACAGGCCTCAGTATGTGAATGAGTGACCTGAATTAAAGGTCCCTGGTTACGAGGACAACTAAGAGGAAACCTAGGGCCATATGTACTATTCATAGGTCGCAAAATACTGACTACTGATCTCGATTTGCAACCAGTATTTGTGCCACTTGTAGAAAGAATTTTAAAAACCGCATAATCTGTAGTCTGACTACCGTGGAAGAGTGTCCAAGTTTCTTTTAGACAACAAAATTAAAAAGGACAAAAAATATTGAGCTTCTTTTTCAGGCTTTCTCCTGTGTTCCTGGGTTTCACATCATAGCTGGCACACCCCTCCAACTCAAAGGCAGAAAACGCATATGTTGGTCAGGCTTATTTTTTCTAAAGGAATGGCTAGTACTCCCTTCCCACTCCTGTGCTGTTCATGTGTGCTATGCCTTAGGGAGAAGTGCTTGTGCTTATTTGGGTGCAACGTGCATTTCCACCCACCAACTTTTAAAAGAGAAGAGCTGTGCATTAGGTACTTGCCTGAAACCACAATTCACCTGGGCTGTGGTGTGGGGAGTCCCAGCGTTAGATTTTCTTGATGGAGTACTGGACTCACCTGCCTTGCTCCTAGAGCGAACCGTCGGTCCTGTGGGCTCAGCATCCTCCTGCTTCATTGGCCTTTGGGATGGCGCACGGGATCTGATCTTCTACTCCAGTCTTTTTCTTCCGCCCCTAGTCCTTCCCTCTTCAGTCAGTGCGTCAAGCTCCTCTCCCGTGGCGTCTTGGCATTCAGCTAAGATCTCCTTCATCGGCATTGACCCGTCATCCTGGACTCTGCCCCTTTAATTTTGTGACTCTGGCTGCGGTCTTCTGTAGTTCTGAAGATCCACTAGAACAAAATATGAATATACTGTTTGAAATTATGTGGTGGCCCTATTGGAGGTATCTGGACCTGCGTCGGGATCCACGTTGTACTGATTACAGGGGGAAAACGTGGACTCTGGATGTCAGGACAGAGGGTAGATGCCACAACAGAGTCCTGGTCCACATAATCAGGTAAGAATTGTTGAGTCTCAACAAAACAAAACCTGTTTGTTTTTGTTGGTTTTTTTGGGAAGTCAGAAAGTCAAGCAGTTGGCATGTGCAGGGCAAAGCTTTTGTACAAGACTGTACCAATGATGATAGCCACTTTCCAAGGTCATGGGAATAGCTGAAGTTTCCAGGGCCAACATTTAAAGGGCAATGGCTGCAGGAAAAAGGCCTAAATTAAAATGGCAATGCCAGTGTGGGGCTACAGAGCATGCACAACATAAACAGGAGTATGGGGAGGTGGCAATGTCAAGATAAAGGGGGAAAGAGGTTGGGTTTGATCTGAGGTGGTAAGGGTAATAACCAGACCGCACAAATAGTGCAGGCAGAGTGAAACATGACAGTGACTCAAACAGATGCACTCACCAAAATCATATTTCCACTACAATGTTGCAGCTTCCCCAGGTAGCACATGATCATTTGCACGGTCACTGCACAGCTGTCACTGCTGCATGTTCACAAAGCATCATTGGTGAAGATTCTATTTGAAATGTGGAATCATTGCTGTAGTGTGATCTCTTAAGATATGCACCAATCAGGTCGTATTGTGTATTGTATATGTAATTATTGTAAACTGTATGTTCAGAGGATTTATCTGGAGTCCAGTAGTTCTTCATTTAAAACATATTCCACATGGAAATTCTTCAAATATTTTGAAATGGACCACAAGGGTCAAATAAGTGGCTACAGGCTGGTCAAGGTTATTAATAATTATTGCTGATTTGTGATTCTTGATTCGAGTACAGAGGTCATTCATACTTTGTCCCACATATTGTATTGTACAGCTTTGGTATTGCAACTGAATCATGTTTATGTTTAGGTTTATGTTTATAGAATGTTTTGTAGCGCACTCTATTACTCGCGAGTATTCTGACGCGTGAAGGTATGTGAGGAGAGCAGAAGCAGAAAGTGGTGGGAGCAGTTAGATAGTTAAGTTAAACAAATGAGTTTTTTAGGCCTTTCTTGAATTGGGCAATATTCTGAGAAGCGCAGAGGTGGAAGGGGAGTGCATTCCAGGCTCTGGCTGCAGTAACGGATATAGAGCCATATGTATCATAGTTCCGTTTTGCGATTTCTAAATAGCGATTTTTAAGGAATCGCTATTTAGAAATTGCACAATGGTGTGTATGTAGAAATCAGCTTCTTTTAGCGATTTCTTAAAATTCCTTAATTGCGATTAGCAAATTGCTAATCGCAATTAAGGAATAATTTCCCATTAATTTCTATGGGCCAGGAGGCCCATAGGAATGAAGGGGAAATGTATGTATGTAATGTGCGATTAGCAATTAGCTAATCGCAAATTGAGAATATTTTCAAGGGTGCAGGGGTGTCCAAAGGACACCCTGCTGCACCCCTGAAAATGACATGTGTGCGCATATGGCGCACATACATGCCCTAAGGGCATGTATGAGTGTCACATGGCACCTTTTGTTTTTAAAAAATGTGCTTTTTGAAAGGAATTCGCAACTTACCACCAACTTGAAGTTGGTGGTAATTTGCGATTCCTTAGGGACAATTAGCAATATTTTTTGCATGGTACATTGTATTTAAGGAATCGCAAATTGTGCGATTCCTTAAATGCAATCGCAAAAAAAGGAATCGCAAATTGTGCAATTCCTTATTTTGAACCACATTTGCTTAATACATACCATATTGAGAATTCGCATTCACAAAGGCCGAAATTCTGCGAATTTCGGCCTTTGCGAATGCGAATTTCAATGATACATATGGCCTGGCCCCACAGCCTAGCATACTTGAATCTAGGAAGGACCATCCTGCACTGATTGGCTGATCTGAGGCAGCGATTAGGGACATACATAGAGAAGCGTTTTCTCAAGTACAGTGGCCCTAGCTCATGCGTCGCTCAGAAAGAGAGGACCAGCGATATAAACAAAATACGCTGTGCCACCGGGAGCTAGTGAAGACTACACAGGTGGGAGCGGACGCTAGACCTCCTAGGAATATTAAAGAGGAGTCTAGCTACCGCATTCTGAACCACCTGGAGTCGTTTGATCAGATAGGATGGAAGCCCACTGAACAAAGCATTGGCGTAATCGAGCCTAGATAGAATGAGGGCACGCGCCACTGTCTCTTTAGCTTCCCTTGGAAGTAGAGGAAAAAATCTAAGCAGAGTTTTCAGGGTGCCAAAGCAGATACCTGTAAGTTTTTTAATATGGTCCTCAAATTTTAAATTATCTCCAAACCAAGCACCGAGATTCTTAGCCGGGCCTCCCATAGATTTGGGGCAGGGAATATCAGGTGGCCATTGATGAACTCTAAAATTGCTGGGGAAGGTTCCAAAAAAGATGACTTCAGACTTTTCCTCATTGCACTTTAACTGTGCAAGTGCGAGCCAGCGAAAGACAGAAGAGAGACAGAGCTGAACAGCTGACGTACCCAAATTGTCACCTGGCAAGGTAAACAAAAGTTGGGTATCATCGGCGTAGGCAATTGTTTTTGCCCCCAAATGCTCAGCCAAATAGATCAAAGGGGTCAGGTAAACATTAAAAAGCAAGGGGCTAAGTGTAGACCCTTCGGAACTCCAGTAGAGAGTATTCTCGGCGAGGACGCATGCGGTGGCATCCAGACCTGCTGAGTCCTATTGTTCAGGAATGACGTCAGCCAGTCTAGAGCCGAACCGGTAATGCCAATGGCGGACAGTCTGGTGAGGAGAAGCCCGTGGGGCACCGTGTCGAAGGCGGCAGAGAGATCCAACAAAATCAGAACCGCTCTGCCGCCTCCGTCCAGGCACTCCCGAATAGCCTCCGCCACCTCAACCAAGGCTGTTTTGGTGCCTTATGCTGCCCGAAATCCCGATTGGGCTGGATGTAAGGCAATAGAGGTCTCAACAAAATTGTCCAATTGGCAAAACGCCATCTTCCCGCAAATTTTATCCAGCACCGGCAGCAAAGAAATAGGGCGGTAGCTTGACAGGGCGGCTGGATCCATCCCGGATTTTTTAGAAGCGGCAATAATTTAGCCTGCTTCCAACAGGTTGGGACAGTCGCAGTAGAAAAGGAGAGGTTAACTATCTGAGTGACCTCCCCACATACTGTCTCAGCCACTCCCACAAGCACTCGGGCCGGACAAGGATCCATTGGGGACCCCGACTACATGGACCTTAATACTACCAGGTTATCTGCTTCTGCAGATGGGGAAAACCCCTCAAACTGATCAGCAGGTTTAAGCGCAGGCAAGAAAAACAACACCGATGGGGTCTTGTGGTCATGGCAGACAGTAATCAGACCATCCTGAATCTTTGCAATGTTCTCAATGAAAAAGGAGGATAGCTCTTCACACCATTTTTCAGAAGAGGGCAACCGAGGTTGTGGGGCACAGGGCGATAAGAAACTCTGTACAATGGAGAAAATGTATTTACTATTATTGTTGGCCTTTGCAATTCTACCTGCGTAATAGCTGCCTTTTGCAGTCTTAATCGCAGCATAATAGTCTCTCTGTGCAGCTCACAGAGCAGTTTTCGCCTCGGGCTGATAGCTCTGCCTCCATTTACTAATTTTAATTCCCGTAGAGCATGTGAGAACCATGGCTTTGATGGGGAGAAGCGCATTCTGCGAATACAGCCCTGTTTTACAGAGGCTGCGGATCCCTGTTCCACCCATGTGTTAAAGCTCCTTACAGCCTCACCCACCTCAGAGCCCAGTAGAGGTCGGTCACGGGATAGGGTATCAGCAAGAGCAGCTAGGTTGATCTTCACATAAATAAGGCATGTTGATAAACTTGTAAGATGATGTTGGATGCCATAGGTTCTTTTTTTGCAGAACTTGTTCAGTTCTGAGCGAAATTGGACAATTCTGGAGACTCTGTCTTACTCTTGTAACACGGAGTTCTGCCAAATTCCCCCAATCACTGCGTGTCAGATTCTTTTTCCCGTTCAAACAACTCAATGACAACAGAAACAATGCAAGGATTCAGAATGTGAGCTGGCAAGCTAGAGTGAAATTTGCCCGTCCCAGCATGATTCCCGATTTATTGGAAGACTTCTGATGAGATTTGTTTTAACTCGAGCGGTCGCATACGGTTGCAGTCAGAGGGCTGATTCCAGAGTAAATTTTCTACTTGAGCGCCAGCAAAATCAACGAGAAAATAGTGTGCTGCTATTGGCATGATTATTACTAGTGAAATTCTGCAACTTCTGCCCAGGCCTAAACTTGTTATTGTTGATGTTCATCACATGATTCTTAAGCGGCAATGCATCCTGGATGAAGGAGAATCATAGACTTAGCTAACAAACACTTTTGCTGCCTTGTCCTGAAGACATCTGTTAAAGGTATGCTGTAAGATGTGTGGGGTGTGCACACGCTAAAGCTTTTCAAATGCAAAAAGCACAAGAGAGATTCAAACACATTTTGCACCTCACCAACCATGCAATCTAATTTCAATGGATTTTACAGTGGAACATCCACATTCAAGTGGCTACACCACACTATTAGAAGCAAGTACATACTTCCTGATGTGACCCTTGACCCCACCAGGTAGGTCGCTTCCCCTCTGCACAGCACCACCTGTGTCTCCCTGCCCCAGTTGCGCTGCTTAGGAAGTTCAAGGCCCTCCACCACCCACAGGCTACCATCTGCGCCTCATCCCTGGTGGCCAGTGGTAGGCCGTAGGTAGGTTTGTTCATCCTCTGCTTTATTGCTTTTATTGTATTGCCTGTATTTTCATTGTTGTGTCTGTGACTGCTGTTGTCTGTCTTCCCCTGCTGCCTGTACATGGTCAATGCCCCTTTTTCTTCCCTCTGTTCCCCTCACTGTCCCCGTGTTCTCTCTGCCCGGTCTTTCCTTCTGTACCCCTTGCTGCCCCTGTGTCTCTGCCCGGTTTTACTTTCTATTCCCCTTGCTGCCCCGTGTGTGTGCCCGGTTTTCCCTTCTTTTCCCCTCGCTGCCCCGTGCCTCTCTGCCTGTTCTGCCTTCTGTTCTTAGCTGCCCCTGTATTTCTGGGTTCTGTATTTTGCCTCTGTGCCACTCATTTTTCCGGTATTACTGTGCCCTTTTGCCTTATGTGCCACTCGTTTTTCCCTCGTTTTTGTGCCCCTTTTGCCTTCTGTTCCACTCATTTTTTGTGCCTGTCTGCCTTCTGTGCCACTTGTTTTTTTGATGTTTTTTGTGCCCCTTTTGCCTTCTGCTCTGTGCCACTCGATTTTTCCTTGTTTTTGTGCCCGTTTTGCCTTTTATTCCATTTTTTTTGTGCATTCTGATCTCTGTGCCACTCATTATTTCCTCGTTTTTGTGCCCTTCTGCCCTCTGTTCCACACGTTTTTTGTGCCCTTCTGCCCTCTGTGCCACTCGTTTTTCCCTCGTTTTCGTGCCCCTTTTGTTTTCTGTTCCATTCCTTTTGTGTGCCCTTCTGCCTTCTGTGCCACTTATTTTTCCCTTATTTTTGTGCCCCTTTTACCTTTTGTTCAACTCATTTTTGTGCCCTTCTTCCCTCTGTTCCACAAATTTTTCTCTTGTTTTTTGGCCCCTCTGTTCCTTCTGTTACCTTCGTTGTCCCTCACTGCACTCGCCGCTGCATCCCCAGCGGCCCGCCCCCTGACTGCCCATTTGCTGCCCCCGCCTCCCGCCTCCCAGCTGCTCCTCCCTCCCACCTCCCCATATAGGCCGGCCGCTGTGCGGTGAGGAGAGCGACCCTTGACCCCACCAGGTAGGTCGCTTCCCCTCCCTACAGCACCGCCTGTGTCTGCCTCCCCCAGCTGCCGCTGCTGAGGCCCTCCACCATCCGCAGGCTACCACCTGCGCCTCATCCCTGGTGGCCAGTGGTAGGCCGTAGGTAGGTTTGTTCTTCCTCCGCTTTATTGCTTTTTTTGTATTGCCTGTATTTTCATTGTTGTGTCTGTGACTGCTGTTGTCTGTCTTCCCCTGCTGCCTGTATGTGGTCCGTGCTGCTTTTTCTTCCCTCTGTTCCTCTCGCTGTCCCCATGCTCTCTCTGCCTGGTCTTTCCTTCTGTACCCCTCGCTGCCCCTGTGTCTCTGCCCGGTTTTCCCTTTTGTTCCCCTCGCTGGCCCCGTGCCTCTCTGCCCATTCTGCCTTCTGTTCTTAGCTGCCACTGTATTTCTGTGTTCTGTATTTTGCCTCAGTGCAACTCAAATTTCTGGTATTTCTGTGCCCTTTTGCCTTCTGTTCCACTCGTTTTTTGTGCCTGTCTGCCTTCTGTGCCACTTGTTTATTCCCTCGTTTTTGTGCCCCTTTTGCCTTCTGTTCCACTCGTTTTTTGTGCCCTTCTGCCCTCTGTTCCACTTGTGTTTTTGTGCTCTTCTGCCCTCTGTGCCACTTGTTTTTCCCTCATTTGTGTGCCCCTTTTGCCTCCTGTTCCACTCATTTTTTTTGCCCTTCTGCGTCATTCTTTTTCCCTTTTTTTGTGCCCCTTTTGCCTTCTGTTCCACTCATTTTTTGTGCCCTTCTGCTCTCTGTTCCACTCATTTTTGTGCCCTTCTGCCCTCTGTGACACTTGTTTCCCCTCGTTATTGTGCCCCTCCTGCCCTCTGTTCCACTCGTTTTTTGTGCCCTTCTGCGCCTCCCATTTTCCCTTCGTTTCTGTGCCCCTTTTGCCTTCTGTTCCACTCGTTTTTTGTGCCCCTTTTTCCTTCTGTTCCTTCATTGTCCCTCACTGCCCTCGCCGCTGTGTCCCCTATGACCTCGCCCCCCTCATGACCCACTGCCCATTCGCTGCCCCCACCTCCCAGCTGCTCCTCCCTCCCACCTCCCCATATATGCCGGTCGCTATGCAGCCGTGCCACTGGCGCGCCAAAGGCGTGCCTACGGCAAGCCCGTCTGTGCCCGTCAGTGCCTGGACCGCACCCAGTGCCAGAACCCTGGGCCCCTGTCACGATGACCACCGCCACTATGACGCCAGCACTCTGCACACTCTCAACTCCGGACGGAGCCACACATGCTTCAAGGACATCCCGAAACGCACACACAGCCCCTTCACCTGCTGGAACTGCAGCTACACCAGCCTCAGAGCACATGAACTACCCGCCAAGCCAACCACCTCTGATGCATACTACTGAACACCTGCTCCGAACGCAAGCATGCGGTCGAGCTCTGGGACCTGCTCGACACAACATCCCCTGACGTCGCCTTCCTGACAGTGAGCTGGTTTAACGACTCCTCCACACCCAACATCGCCACAGCCATCCCAGACGGCTACAAGATCACCCGCAGAGACCGCACCAAAGGAGTCGGAGGAGGAATCGCCATCGTCCACAAGAACAGCATCAGCATCAACTTAGCTTACGAAGATTGAACGTTTCAGTCGGCTGCATGATGGTATTGCACTTTTGGGCGATTTTTGTTTTCTTCATCAAGTTCAGAGTCAGCGGGAGGTGGTCACTTTCGGCTCGTGGAAAAATTCTAAAGTTGTTAATTTGTGAAAGCAGGGTATTGCTGATAATTATGAAGTCTATTGTTGAGGCGACTTTTTCACTCAAATATGTTGTGGCGACTGGCGAATCCCCCGGGTGCT